>NW_004797911.1:4951-5233 GCF_000002075.1 Aplysia californica | reverse complement strand
GTGTGTTTGTGATTGTGTGTGTGTGTGTGAGAGAGAGAGAGATAGAGAGATAGATAGATAAATGGATAGATAGGTGAATGAAAAAACAAACGATATTCAGCTTTGGAAGACACAAAAAGAAAACCTTTTTTTAATGCCCCAGTTTTCTTAGCTTTACAACAAGCAGTGCTAACTACATAACACGGTACGTGGAATATCTCTTGTCTCTCTGTCTTTTTTTCTCTCTCCTTCTCTCCATCAACGTATCCACCTCCACACTCCCCCCATCTCTCTCTCTCTCTC
>NW_004797911.1:2532-4092 GCF_000002075.1 Aplysia californica | reverse complement strand
GTAGAACATTACACAAAAAAAAACTTTTTAACCCTATCCGTACACCCTGGGGTCACTTTGTACCCCAAGGGTTGTATTCTTCACATTTTAGAATACTTCTAGCACGAAGATCTCTTTGAAACTTTCAGTGTTTTTCAAATAATCATTCTGGTAGACTGCTATGCAAAGCGTACAGATCAGATTAACGAGTAAATTTCCTCTTTGGAAAGTGGTGGCACAGAGTTCCCCACGTCGTATGGATACGATAGTAAAACACGACGTACGGATAGGGTTAAGAAAATAAAACACATCTTCACATAACAGAACCAGAAGGCCCCTGGATTTGAGCTTAATTTTAACTGGTCAGCGAGTGGGAAAAATATGATATCACCTGTTGGGTACCTCAGAATTAAAAAGTTTTATCTGAAATGTTCGGCCGTTCTGAGTTACTGAGACCATGAGATCAAAAACCTTAATCTTCTGTCTGTTCTGTGAAAATCGTAAGAATATTCGGAATCGATATCAAGATATTCAAAGTATTGCATTCGAAAAAGCTTGACCTGTTGTGAAACTCAAAATTTTTGACGTCAAATTTCTCCAAACTATGCTCTGATCAGATAGAACTTTGTAATTCGGAGGTAGCGAGTTGTGTCCCCTGTGCTTTGGAAAATCCTGAATGGGTCGCTTTGAAGGACACGCGGGTTGACCCAGATTTCAGGAGTTTCAAGAAATCTTGACCTACACCAAAAGTGGGCATTGCCCTACCTATAGGAGAAGTTTGGTTTCTTTAGTGTGTATTATTTGTTTGGTTATAGAGAAAACTCTCCTTGTCTTTTAAAGAAACTGAACAAGGGGCAAAAACTTTACCTTTGACTTTCTAAAAACAGCATTTTTCGGGATAGCCCCCTTGTGCTTAAAAGCGACAAATTTTCCCTTAAGCTGTGTTTGAATTATCTATCACAGAGTCACAACTCAGGGATTGTATCTAGCACACTCTCAGTGGTCGCTCTGAAATCTACATCATTGGAGTCTGACAACATCTGGACTGGTTTTGCTCCACCAAGCATACAGTCTACATTGGCGGTCATCTAGTCGACTTTTGCGGGTTCACCGTCGACTTTGCAGGTCATACGGTCGATTTTGGAGGCCGTACAGTCGAATTTGAAGGTCAAAAGGTCGACTTTCGCGATTTCACTGTCGATTTTGCAGGTCATGCTTTGACGATCATACAGCCGAGTTTGGTGTACCTCGCTAGTCAGACCAGTTCAGCTCACTCCTTTGAAATAGACACCATGACAACACTCTCCAAATACAGCAAGAAAAAATCTTTTAAAAACAAAATGTATACCGTTTATAAAAGCTCAAAAACCACACATGTGGTTTCGAACACAGGCTCTAACCAGAACACAAAAAGGGGAATCCTCCTTAAAGTGGGATTAGAAACCATCTCCTTTTTTTAGTGAGAATTTTACGGCACTTGCAACACAATGAGGTCATATAAGTGCCGCTGGTAACTATCTCCGACATATAAAGAGGAATTCTCCGTAACCATACGTATGTTTGTTTGTGTGTGTGTGTGTG
>NW_004797910.1:447736-448863 GCF_000002075.1 Aplysia californica | reverse complement strand
TATGCAAACATGCAATGTATAGCATCATTCACCTACCTGTCTTCCTTCTGACTCATCTCAGTCGTGACCCCCACTTCGTCGTCACGCTCGAAACTGACCTTGTCACCTTGACCTTTGTGACCCGGAAGCCGTTTCGCCAAAGCAGGCGAAGCGACAAAACGACAGCTCTCTACCTCCGGACAACCCGAAGACATCGTTGCACCTTCCCTTACAAAATGTTCTCCTTCTTTTTGCGCTTTTCCCTCCTGTTCTTTCGCACCTTCCACATCTTCTGACGCCGTCTGAGACGTGGAAAGATTTCTACTTCTCATACATCGTAGCGCCTCGTGCAGACAAAGAACACCGATAACGATGACGATGAAAATCATTGTGCTTGCTGCAACCGCCATCGTCGTTATAGGCGAGGGTTTCAGGGTGTGTCCGGGGGCCGTTTTGGAGCTCCCGCCTTCGCCGCTTGACCTGGTCCCCGGGAAGAAGTCCACAGGGAGGTACCCGGCGTACATGAACCTGTGCGTCAAGGGGAGGGAAAGAATTCGAGACGTGTTTGAGTGAGTGAGAGTTTTACGGCAGTTGCAACAGAATGTGTGAGTGTGTGTGTGTGTGTGTGTGTGTGTGTGTGTGTGTGTGTGTGTGTGTGTATGTGTGTATGTGTGTGTGTGTGGGTGGCATCAAGGTGAAACCAGGCGCTCGTAAAAGAAAAATAAATCAAACCAACATTTTTTTCTGCCCGTTGGGTCAATTTTCTCGACTTTTTTTTTCTAGAGGATCTTCTTCTCCTAACATACAACAGACAACATGAAGGACAAAAACGAAACGAAAGGAAAAATACAAAACAAAAATTAAACAGAAGATGGAAGACAGAAAGAAACCAAGAAAGACAACAGAAGGTCACAGTAAAAAGAAAAATGTGAGGCCGCGTGGTGGAATCAGGCTCTCGTCAAAATCATCAAAGTGAAGAAACTTGTGGGTTTTTTTTTTTGCAGTTTTGTGAATTTTTATCAAATTTTTGTTTTTTGGCTCAACACCTTTCAAGCCAGTTAAAGAACTCATTTCGGTGGAGATTTTTCTGAAAAACGCTGATTAAAGGTACAATAAATGTAAACTCTCAGTTTCCATGGACTCTCAAG
>NW_004797910.1:442491-444057 GCF_000002075.1 Aplysia californica | reverse complement strand
CAGACAGACAGACAGACAGACAGACAGACAGACAGACAGAAAGACAGAGAGAGAGGGGGGGAGAGAGAAAGAGAAAGAGAGAGAGAGATGGAGTCAAGAGAGAAAAAAAGAGACAAAGAAAGGCAGAATGAGAGAGGGAGGGAGAGAGACAGAAACACAGAGAGAAAGAGAAAAAGAGAGAAAGAGATCGAGAGGGGGAGAGAGAGGAGAGAGAGAGAGAGAGAGAGAGAGAAGAGAGAGAGAAGGGTGGCTCAAGACTCGGCTCTAATCCGATAACTTTTTAATTTCCCGACAGCCAATTTCTGCGGCGGAAGCACCACTTCCGGGGCACCACAGGTCATGTGATCAGCCTACAGCCTTGCCAAGTGACCGGACGAAGGACATCGGGTTAAGACCTTCCCGAGCCTTTTGGCTCTCAAGGATTAATGACTTCTGGGAGCATCAATATGCTATATAGTACATACGGTAAGTGGTATACATTGAGCAAGACAGCAAGAAAGGATTACCGTTTGTGAAGTAAATACAAGCCCACGAAGGGTTAGTTTAGTTAGTTTTAGTACAGGTTTTACGGCACTCGCAACCGCATAAGGTCATATGAGCGCCAGAAGATTAGAGGTGTTACAAGAGAGTAGCAAACATAAAAAAGAAGAAGGGGAGACAAGGACGATAGATGTTTGATAGGAAAGAAGAAGCCGACCACACCACAGCACCCGCAAACTACCCACCACGAAGGGTTAACACCAACTCGAAAACATTGAACTATGAAGAGTTAACGGCTCACGTTGTGATGTAGGTTAAGAAAGCATAAATTATTAAGGGCAAATAAGCGTTCTGTTCACTCGAAAACGCAGAGGTCGGGCTAATTTTGAAACACTTAATTAAAAAGAGAAGCATAACTTCGTAAACACCATTGTAGGCGGGCGTAGTTTTACTATGGGGTAACAAAGAATAACACCTGCCGTGATACTGTGAGTCGTAAGAGGCGACTAAATAAAGGTGCTTTTTTTAGTTTTAGTAAGTGTTTTGCGGCACTTGCAACACAATAAGGTCATAAAAGTGCCGAAGATTAGAGGTTTTACAAGAGAGTAATAAACACAAAAGAGAAAGGAGGAAGGTGTTTGTCCATGGTCTATACCCTGGTGCAAGGTGAGAAAGGCATTGATGATGATGAACAAACACAAAAAAGAAGGAGGGGAGATAAAGACGACAGATGTTTGATGGGAAAGAAGAAGCAAACCACACCTGAAAAGTGCCAGTTGGCGGAGGGCCAACTTCCTGATCCTGTAAAAAGTGAAAGTTATAGAAACACGAACAAACGAGTCTATTTCAATTTTTCGATCTTAGGAGACAGAGGAGCTTCTGGACCAGTAGGAACGATGAAGGACAGTGGAAAAAGCCGAAATGACTCTCCTGACCCGAAACCTTCTCTGTTGAACAAGTATCTCCGGTTTAACTTCAAGAGGCTAGTTAAAGATAGGAAAAGGTGGAAAGTGTTAGTTCGCGGCCTATCATCATCATCATCCGGTGCCTTGCCGACTGGCGTGGGCGATCATGGACCTCCACTTC
>NW_004797910.1:438812-441745 GCF_000002075.1 Aplysia californica | reverse complement strand
CAAAGAAAATAGGGAGGAGAGACAGGAATGACATATTATGTTTGACAGGAAAGAAGGCGGCAAACCACACCAGAGCACCCGCCAACCAACCACCCGCACCACGTCGTTTTTTCCCTTGTTCTTCGCGTCTTCGATGGAGCCGAGGTGTTTTGTGGCACAGACAACTCCCTCCAAATATTATTACGGTTTTTGGTTCATGACAGTCTGTCCTTCGCGCGGGATTACATTATGTCGAGCGTGACGTTGTAACAAGCTTGATTATCAGGATAGCGGGGTCAGTTGGAGTCGGTGAGGAGTAATTACATCGTTATAGGGACAGGCACCTGGCCCTTCGTTAGTGGCGGGAGATGGCGGTAATTAGGGGTGTCATCTCTCAGCCGGAGATTATCGCTTCAGCTTCGTGACTTGCCTCTTACAAGCATGACAATAGGGCACAGACAGTTGTGATTCATAGCGGGGGCAAGAGAAGAGGGAATAATGTGGAAGTTTCTTTGGTTGCAGTTTTAGTTAGGAGAACCAGCATGACACATTTACGGGCTGAGGAAACGCAAGAAATTGCTGTTGTTGTTGTTGTTGTTGTTGTTGTTGTTGTTGTTGTTGTTGTTGTTGCTTTTTAAAAAAAATGTTTCAGTAAGAATTATACACAACTTGCAAAGCAACTATGTAATGTATATATACGAGTTTATGTGCCACAGATTAGAGGTGTCACAAGAGAGTAGCAAACAAACAAAAAAGAAGGGGAGAGATATGGGAGACAGATTATTAGTTCTGTTGATAACGATAACGATGATGATGATGATTTAATAGGAAAGGAGTAAACCTCACTAGAGCACCCGCCAACCACTTACAACGCAAGAAAGACAGAAAAAACAACAGAAGGGACGAAAAGAAGAAAGACCTATTCGTGGCACTCTCTTACAACTCGCGTATGAAAAGACAATACACTATGTGAGAGTTTTTTTCTGCTCATTTTTCTATATTTTTTAAACAATGCGACAAAACATTTACACAAGGAGAAATAAATGGTCGCTTTTAAGGACAAGCGGGCTTACCCAGATTTTGGGGATTTCCAGAAATCTTGACCTACACCGAGAGTGGGCACTGTCCTACCTATAGGAGATGTTTGGTTTCGTTGGTGTGTATTTTTGTTTGGTTAGAGCAAAAACTCTCCTTGTCTTTTAAAGGAACTGAACAAGGGTCCAAAATTTTCACGTTCGATTTTCTCAAAACAGCAGTATTTGGGATAGCCCCTTCGTACTTGAAAGCGACAAAATGTGTTTCGACTGACTTATTTGTCTGTACATTTTGTCTAAGATTACATAACCATACATCGAATAAACACAAGTGAAATAGTTCTTTATATCATTATATGATTATACAGTTCCCCGTTTAAATGCTCTACATTGTCAGAATCCCTGGCTTGTTCACATAATACAAGTTTTAGCATGGACATACACGAACAGAGCCTGTGTACTTGAACCGGGGTTGAGCGTGGTATACATGCAATACATTATTATTATTATTATCATCATCATCATCACCATCATCTTGGTAAATGAAGAGCTCAGCCCACGTTGCCGAAGATGCAGCCATGAAAAGCAGGATGTCAAACATAATATGTTTGAATGTCCAGGAACAATGGCAATTCGAATGGAGTCATTTGGACGAGTGGAGGTGCCGCTAAGTATATTGACAATGGCGCCGAAAAAGAGCCTCGCTCTCGCTCAAAGATTTCTTCGTGAAGTCCACCAGGCCCATTCAGGGAACGAAAAAATCATCATCATCATCATCATCATCATCATCATCATCATCATCATCATCATCATCATCATCATCATCATCATCATCATCATCATCATGCAAAAAGACAAAGGGGGCTCTCGTGTCGTGGCCTAGAGGTTAAGGCGTTCGCCTCTCATTCAAAGGTTCGAATCCGGCTAGCGACCGACAAATTTTCTTCTCTAAAATAGTCTCCTTTCACCTCCTCTCCTGCTCTCTAGCAATGTTCTGTCGTCTACTTTCGTATACCCACTTCCTGCCCCCACCCCCTCACCTCTCTTGCCCCTTCCTCTGGGCTCCTGACTCTTTCTGCAGCCTTTCTACCTTTCTACTGCTACTCCTCGGCTCCTTACTGCTGTCTTTCAGCCACACCCCTGATCTTTTGGTAGGAAAGATCTACACCTAGCCTTCTCGGACAAGGGCGAAAAACCTCAGAGGTCCCGTGTGCAAGTTGCGAACGTTAAAGATCCCTTGGTGGTCTAAAATCGATAAGAGTAGGTTTCGGCGCCACCCGAATTCACAATGTCCTACCAAAAGAAATGTTTTATATATCATAATGTGTCCTGTGGGCCCATGTTATGACCTCATGCAATTGCGAGCGCAGTAAAATACTAACCAAAAAAAAAAAGACAAAAAACGGCGAAGACGGAAGAATTTCAGAATGTTTATACTTTCAACGTTTTACCATCTTATCATCATCATCATCATCATCATCATCATCATCATCATCATCATTGTAAACAGCAGAGAATAAAAAAGGAATGAAACTTGTAGAATTTCCAAGAAAGTTTTATAAAGGTTCAACGTTTTGCCCGACCATGTGCTTCATCAGATACTTTTTTTAAAAATAACGTTAGATCTAATGACTACACTAGTTTTAGTAACCAAAGTGCGCGCATCTACGTCACAATGCTGGTGCTCATATGACCTAATGCCGTAGCGAGCGCCGTAAAACCTCTACTAAAACAAAGATACGCCACAATGCTAAAAGGTGCGATAAACACAAATCGGAAAGACCAAAAATGGGGAATGCTAGGGCAAGAAGTGGTATGGCTATAATATTTTATGTAATATGCACGCTCAAATCATTATTATTATTAATACTAATGTCATCATCATCATCCTCATCATCACCATCATCATCATTATTATCA
>NW_004797910.1:436976-437721 GCF_000002075.1 Aplysia californica | reverse complement strand
CACTCCTTTTTTCCCCAAGTCCCCTCCCCCCTCACCCCACTCCCACTTTTTCTCATCCCACTGTCCCCACCCCCTTTACTCCTTTTTCCCGTCCAGCGCTCACCACCACCACTTGCTGCGCAACGTTTTACGACTGTTGTGATCAGGGACAACTACCGCTCCAAGGACATTTGCCTGGGCGGAAAGAAAAAGCGTGGCATCGTGGAAAAATCAGGCACTCGTCAAAATAAACGTATTGAAATTGAAGAAATCGAATTTTTTTTCCGCTGGCTGGGCAATTTTTTTTCTCGATATTTTTTTTCTCTACTTTTAAGGCTCCATGTCTTTTATGTCCATTTTAAGATACATTTCTTTGTGGATATTTACTTTTTTAAAAAGGTTGGTCACAGCCCCCGCCCCCCAAAAATGGAAACTAGCAGTTTCCAAGGACGCTCAAAGTTTGGAAGTTACCGAACGTTGGAAGCCATTTTCAACAATATTTTACTTCTGACACCAGGCGATCCAAATCTCCATCAATCACAAGTATCTCGACTTCATTTCAAGATAGATCTAGTTGGATAATATAATTAATGTTTTCATCAATAGCAAGAGAAATGAACAAGTATTTAGATGATACCAATAGTTTAACAAGTCCAAAATTTCGATGAGCGCCTGATTCCACCGTGTCGTGACACAAATGTGAGGCAGCGTGGTGGAATCAGGCTCTCGTCAATTTTTGGGCATGTAGAGTTATTGATATCATCTT
>NW_004797910.1:432084-433166 GCF_000002075.1 Aplysia californica | reverse complement strand
CCAAAAAAAAAAGACCCATCCAATTTTCGCCCCAAAACACCACACAGCCTTAAACTACACGAGTATTGATTGATTGTAAAACATTTTAGACCGTCATCGACAAAATTTACACTACACTGTTTACGAAGCGGTCTGCTTCCACTTTGCCTGTCAGGGAAAACCCAGGCTGAGAGGGACACAATACAATGATACAACATCAAAGCAGAAAGACCGACAATAAAAATTATGTTCTGCTCACTCGGGAATCGAACTCGGGTCCCGTGCGCCCGACAGCTCGAAGTGCCTAACCGCTGCACCGCAGTTGGAAGGAGGAGCCTTCAAGGTTTTTCATCTATATAAGCCTTATCGGAGACGGACGTTGAATTTAGATTAGTGTATTTAAGTCACGCTCGAAAAGCTTAAAAATGTTGACATTAATGTCTAACGAAGACCACTACATATGTGTATCAGTATAGAAGTGCGTGGAAAAGAGGATGTGTGAGGGAATGTGTGTCTCTATGAATGAGAGCGTGCGAGTGCGTGCGTGAGCGCGTGTGAGTGTGGGTGTGTGTGTTTTTGCGTGTGTATATGTGAGTGTGAGTGTAGTGTGTGTGGGTGTGTGTGAGTGTGTGTGTGTGTGCTGAAATGGTGAAACACCGAACTAAAGAGCCAGCATTTGGACAATAAAAATTGATCTCATCTTATCTTAATTTAGTTTAGTTTTAGTGGAGGTTTTACGGCGCTCGCAACTGCATACGGTCATATGAGAGCAAAGGGGTGGATGTCAAAAGAGAAGTCCTTACAGGGAATCAGACTTACTCTGCTCACCTCTCTAACTTCAACAGTACAAAGTCTGCTTCGACTATCAAGGCACCCCGGAAATAGTGGGCCACAAGAGTGTGACAAACATACCAAAGAAGTGGAGGACAATGACAATAGTAAGGATAAGGAAAGAAAAAGCAGTTCCTTGTAGTAGATCAGACACAGTTATGAGCGTGGCATTGATGAATCAGCCCATTTACAATTCTACTGTGTATGAACGAGAAATGTCCCCCCTTTGGGAATGGATGGACTAGACACACTTCATTCAGTGGCACTGCCCC
>NW_004797910.1:428195-431277 GCF_000002075.1 Aplysia californica | reverse complement strand
GGACGGACGGACGGACGGACGGACAGACAGACAGACAGACAGACAGACAGACAGACAGAGAAAGAAATAGACTGATACATAAACACATTAACACACACACACAAACACTCATACACACAAAAATACCTACAGCATACAGCGCAGGCAGTGTAGTAGATGAGCAATCTTGACGTTTGGTGGGTGCTGTTAGCTCATGCACGTGAAGATGTTGTGAGCGAGGACGGAGGGAAAGTCCGGTCGAAAGAGTTCACTCACGCGCGCCGTGGAAGCGCACACGCACACACCACAAATCGTCTTTTGTACAGAGTTCCTTTTGCAAACGCCACTTCCTCCATACGCGCTTCGCTGGCCACACAATTCCTGCGTCTTTTCACGCATCACTGGCGCGTCATACATTGTCTCGTCAACTACTGTTCTTATTCTGTTAAATATTCGGTACGGAATAAAAATAAAAATGGTGAAATTGTATAGGTTTAACGCCCCTATCAACACTATTAGGTTATTTACGGGGCGGGACCTCCTAGTTTAACGTCCGTCTCGGATAGGACCGACCCAAGTGGGAAGTTCGTGTAAAGTGCCTTTCCCAAGGACACAACGTCGGACCGAGCTGAGGCTCGAACCCCCGAACGTCGGTACGAAAGAATAACATAATTAACAATACATTCGAAATAACGAGGTGTAGCCCACTGGCGAATCGAACTCGGGTCTCCAGTGTGCAATGGTTGTGAAGCGCCTGATAACCATTACTACACAAATATTATAATACAGTAGACCAATAAAAGAAAAAAAAGCGGTTAACTCTTTAAAGACGTAGGGAACACATCGCTACCCTAGAATTATAAAGTTCTATCTGACATTTTTGGCCGTTTTGCGTTTCTAAGATCATGAGGTCAGAAACCAAATATTCTATCTGCTCAATCAAAATCGGAAGATAATTCGGAGTCCGTATCAAGATATTCAAAGAATTGCATTCGAAAAAGCTCGACATGTTGTGAAACTCAAAACTGTTTACGTCAAATTTCTCAAAACAAGATAATGAGGAGATAAAACTTTGTAATTTTGAGGTAGCACATAATTATTGACCAACAGCAGAATAAAGGCAATGTTGAGGTAGGTTTCAAACCACCATAGCATACGAATCAGAACCATTACGTTACACTTTTCATGGTGTGCATATTGTTACCCGCCTTTCAAGTTTCAGATAAAGGAAATAGAATTTTAAAATCTGCATAAATAAAGCTTTAAAAAATAAAAACCAAAGACTAGAATATATAGTTTCTTGTTTGTAGTAGTGAAGAGAAACACACCGACAAAATGATGGCCTTTTAATGCTTGGAAAAACTAAAACTCACAGACAGAAACAACAGAAGGAAAGTAAATAAAGAAGTAACACCTACCAGTGGCGCCCCTCAACCACTCGCATGCACGTAAGACTGACAGACAGAAACAACAGAGGGAAAGTAAAGAAGTAAGACCTACCAGCGGCACCCTCCAATTACCAGCATGCACGTCCTCATTGAGTTTTAAAAACAAAAGAAAAACAAAGAAAAACAAAAGAAAGACAAACAAAAGAAAGACAAAAGAAAGACTTTCAAGAGGAGAGCTCACCATCTAGATCTACCTGAGCAAAGAAATTCTATTCCTGTGTCACACAGGTCTGAAAAGAACGCGAGCAATTACAGAAAGAACAGGCCTCACTCTGTCCGATCGTGTGTTATCTCGCCGCTGTGTCCCTAACGACGTCAGCGCCACACACAAAACATGGCTGATAACTGTTTTAACCGGACGTCGACATTCGGCGACTTACGTCATTTCCGGTCCGACATAGTTTGACGTTCCTGTGACCTGCTATAGCAGCAGCGGTAACAAAAGATGTGATGTACACACTAAAAAAAACCCGGCTCAACCTAGACAGGTGAGTGGAGCGAGGATCGACTGAGAGTCGGTAAGTCCTAATTCTGTTTTAGTTTTGAACAACGAGATGCACACAATATAGCGAAGCTTTGGTAGCCATTTTAGCTTTAATAAACGATTTACGGCACTTACAACACAATTAGATCACATATGAGCCGGAGATTAGAAGTGTTACAATAGAGTAACAAACACAAAAAGAAAGAGGAGAGATAAGGATGACAGATGTTTGTTAGAAAAAAAGAGCACACTACACCAGAGCAACCGTCAACCACCCACTTGGAAACCATTTGGTGCTGGGGAAAAGTAAGAGAGACAAAAACAACTGAGGGTAAGAAAAGAAATACAACCATGTAAAACCTAACGGAGACACCCTCCGAACCCCTGCACTTATCACAATCTATCTACTGTCCATTTATCGTTGCTCCCTAAATTTCTTGTTCTGCTAAAAGTAGAGCTAGTAGCTACAGAAAAAAGCCTACTTTTTAACTTTTAGGGTTAATTTTTTACGCACCCATCGACACAATTTAGATCGCTTAGGTGGCAGGCAAGAGACCCTGCCTACCGGGGCAAACCTGGGTTGAGAGGGATACAACATCCCGGCAGAAACAGCGAAATACTCAACAAATATTTCTCCCGGAATCAAACTCAGGTCTCCAGCGAGCGACAACAAAGCGCCTAACTACTACACCACAGACGATCGTAAAAAGCCTATGTTTTTCCTCAAAATGTGCCGCTTTTTTCTAAAAGTTCACGATCTTGTGGCCATTCCTTTGTGTAGCCTCGTCCAAGCTCAATCTTATTCCAAGACTTAGAAGACAAACAGATGTCGTGCACACTGTGTCAAAGACTTGAGACAATCTGACCTGTGCAGTCTATTCAGTTTGACACTTTACAAAAAAGTACAGACCTTTTCTCACAGTAGAACATGCTCTCGCTATTAGTTTGATGAGAGTAAGAGTAAGAGATTTTAACGTGCCAGAAACTAAATAACGTCCCATTCTCTCGCTTGGAGCTTCATGTCCCACGATTTAAAAGAAAACTGTATTAACTTTGTTTGTTGTTGTTGTTTTGTATTCTCGGCGCAATCTACAGAATGTCTTTTTTTGTTGTTGTTTCAGTTTAGTTTGTTAAGAAAGGAGCGCGCAACGCATCCACACACACACACACA
>NW_004797910.1:426645-427917 GCF_000002075.1 Aplysia californica | reverse complement strand
AGAACCTGCGGTAGCTAGCAAATGCTATATTATCTTATCGTCCTTCTTGGATGTTAAAGGTAATCACCAGTCCATGATGAACGAACAATTATTATTATAATCACTAAAGTAGTTTGAGTATAGAGAAAGATAGTGTCACTACAGTGGACATGTATAAGCAAATGTTCAAACCAGAGCACAAACATTTCTGTTTTTAATTACGAAATACAAGACTACACTCAGGATTTTTATTTAGTAAGAGTAGTACAGCATTTGCGGCACAATTAAGTCATATAAGTGACGAAGAAGATAAGAGATGTTTCAAGAGAGTAACCAACACAAAAAAGAAGGTGGAGATAATAAAAGTACGATAGATGCTTGTTAGGAAAGAAGAAGCAAACCACATTAGAGCACCCGCCATCCACCCACACTCATGACTTTGACCTTCGCCCGGCACGAAAACCATTAGCGGTTTCAACACAAGAACTTCTCGTTCAGCTACTTAATCAGCTTCGCTAACAGCTTCCCAGCGATGTGGAAAATAATTTTTTTATGTGTTTTGTAAGAGTCAAGCCTCCTCCAAGAAACAAACAAGCACTTGGGTTTTGTTTCTTTGTTTTGTTTTTGCTACTATTCTTCGCGGTTTTGTTTGTTTGTTTGTTTGTTAGTTTGGGGTTTATTATTTTTTTAATAATAAGAAACGATAACGATCACCTTGTGCTGGATTAAAAAGTGACACCGACAAGAGAGGATTATACAGAAGTAGGACGGTAATGGAAAGGCGCTCTCCGGACATCAAGAAAAAGAGGTTATCTTGAAGACTAACCACACACTTGGGGTATCGAAGGGGGTATCAAGGTCTAGTAATTTGATGGGCCTTGTCATCAAATATTGGTCTGGGACAGGCAAGCGTAGTGTCGACTACTCTCCGCCTTATGTACAGGACGGTATAGGGAGAGAGCAACATGAGTTCGAACCCTCTCAGGGGTTCGTTGTTACGTCCTTGAGAAAGGCACTCTACACGAATTGTCCTCCATGCGCTCTGGTGGGAATGGAAACCCAGCTATAGACAGCAGAAAATCTAGACAGATTGTTAGAGTTTGAGCGCCTGTTTGCTCTGTATGCTTATCAGGAAACCGAGAATGTTTCTGTGTGTCCTAAGGTCTGCTCGGGTAATAATAATTGTTGTTAAGGGCATAGAGCATGTTATAGAAAACGGGTATGATCTGTAAAAATGCAATTATTATTATTATCATTATTGTTATTATTATTATCATTATTGTTATTATTATT
>NW_004797910.1:421944-423136 GCF_000002075.1 Aplysia californica | reverse complement strand
GCATTTTTCCGCAGGTTTGTGAATTTTTATCAAATGTTTTTTGGTTTTTTTTGGCTTAACACTTTTCATGCCCATTAAAGAACTAATTTCAGTGTGGATTTTTCTGACAAAAAGGAGATTTAAGGCACAAAAAATGATTTTCTGTTACCACGACCTCTTAAGCTGTGGAAATAACTAATCTTTGATGGCCATTTTCTCTCTAATTTTAGCTCTGAAAACAGGTAACCCAACCTCCTTCATTCTCAAATATCTCGACTTGTATTCAAGATAAAAGGATTTTTTTTCCATCCAAATAAAGACAAGTGAACGAGCTTTAAGATGATATCAATAACTCTACATGGCCTAAAATTGACGAGAGCCTGATTCCACCACGCTGCCTCACATATACACTTGCAATACAATTGGGTCAAAATAAGTCACAAAGCCTAGAGGTGTTACCAGAGAGTAACAAACACAAAAAAGAAGGATGAAAGATGGGGCGATGGATATTTCAGTTTTAGTAAAAGCTTTACGGCACTTGCAACACAATAATGCCATACAAATGCCAAAGATTGGTAAGATGGTACAAGGAAGTAACAAACACAAAAAGAAGGAAGAGACTAGAGAAAAGGACGATAGTTGTTTGATAGGAAAGAAGAAGCAAACCACTCACAAGCCCCCGCCAACCATTCATCAGATTTAAGGATGCAGGCAGGCAAGGCAGAGTGTTGGAGGAAATAGAAGCACGTCGACACAGCAACAGACTACATTGATTTATTATTAGTGCAGGGAAAACGGTAAAACAAACAGACGGGGAAAAAATTTAAAAAACAAAGGGAAATAAAAGAAATAGGGCTTATCAGTGACACTCTCCAATCACCCGTGGAGCAGGTAAGATATCAGTGAGCCACACGTTCTTTTTTTTAGTAGTAGTATAGGGTTTTACGGCGCTCGCAACTGCAAAATAAGGTCATATGAGCGCGCGAAACACAAGTTGGTAGCATTCGCAACAGTAAAGTTCACTGCACGGTCGGTCGACAATTAGACTTTAAAATGCTAAAATACTAAAATTCAATGTAAATATATTTGCTATTTAAAACAACTCTTATGAATAACAAAAAAATTGTAAAACAATATTGTATCACTTTACAATTTGCCATAAAGGCCAATGGCCTTCATAAAATTCAGAATTTTGCTGGGAACAACGACGGAA
>NW_004797910.1:415664-416717 GCF_000002075.1 Aplysia californica | reverse complement strand
GGGGTAGAGGGGGAGCGGAAGGGGAGGGGGGAGGGGATATAACGATACCATTAGAGAACCCTCACCGGAAGTGTGACGTCAGCCAACGGTCTCGCCTGGGGAGCTCTGGCGCGCGATATCAAGGGGACGTCATTAGCACTGATTGTTTCCCCTGCTATAATGAAAACACGAGGGGAGGTAACTCTCTCAGGGTGGAGGCGGGGTTTTTCCGCAAGAAAATTCCTCTTCAAATTTTTAAAGATTTTTTCACGCAAAATGGCAGACTGCAGAGTTACCCCAAAGTGGCAGTTGTAGCGAGGTATCTTATGGCATGATATCATTATGGTATCGTATGGAAATGTACAATGCGATGTATCGTATGGTAGATTCTAACATAGTGCAGCATGGTAAGTTATGTACATAGCAAGACTCGCTTTCGCAACATCTTGTATGGTGTTGCAAGGTATAATGGTTCGGTATGGTGTTGTGTGGTACAGTTTTGTATGTTGCTTTGTGGCGTGGCGAGATGGCGTGACGTAACGTCGGAAGGAGTGGTGGTGTAACGTGGCGAGGTGTGGTGGTGTGGCGTGGCGTGGCGTGGCGTGGCGTCGTACGATATGGTATGACCATATCATAATGATAATGTATGGTATGATATATGGTATGGTATGGTAAGGTATGATGTGGTACGGTGGCTATTAGTATGTGTGTGGGGGGGGGCGATAATAGAGGCCAGGAGAGGGCGAGAAGGAAAGGAAGAGCAATAGATAGGGATAACGACAGAGACAGAGTGTCCCAGAAGGAGAGAGCGAGAGAAAATTAAAGGTAAAGGTGGTGGATAAAAAAAAGCTGGAAATAGAGAGTCAGAGAGCCCTTTAAGCCGGTCTCGACAGTCGCTTTTTGGGTTGGTCTTCCATTTTTTTCCGTCCCGAGAAAAGGTTCTTTGAGAGATGTCTGAGAAAGTGGTTTAATTAGTCATTAGGCTGGTGGAGGCGACAGAGAAGCGGCGGGATAGACGCAGATATCAGAGGCGTAGTGTGGTGGTGAGGGTGTATGTGTGTGTGTGTGTTTGGG
>NW_004797910.1:408684-411057 GCF_000002075.1 Aplysia californica | reverse complement strand
ATAGAAGTACAAGGTAAAACTTTGTTATTCGTGCATATTTTAGCTGGGGTTTTTTAAGTTGAAACTTTACAAGGCAGGCAACAACATGCATACTACGATGAAAAGTAATAAATTCCTTCTTTTTTAATTTGCATGCGGTGGTTCGAAAAGCGCAACAACATTGCCTCTGGCGTGCTGCTGCGGCTGCTCATACAAAATAATTATTACGATTTTAACATTTAACCATTTCACTGCGAGACAGGTAACACTATCCTACCAAAGGGCACAATTAAATCAGTTTCAGGTCTGGCAATAATGGAGGGCTTAAGTAGACCCGAGCACCAATTCGGCTCAGTTCAAGAAATCCGTGGAATTTTTTTAAATAATCATCGTCAGTTATGTTTTATGCCCTTATCGACACATTTTAGCCCAAACAAGTTGCGAATTGCTGATAGACTGAAACTTTCGGAATATTCTTATGTGTTACGCTACTCTCAACACAATCTATATCAGTTAGGGGGCGGGCTGCTTCCAGTCCAATTATCAGTGCAAAACCAGGAAGAAGAGGGTGTAGTATCCCACCACCAATACAAACCCATCCTCATACCCATCGACTGTTTTAGTCACGTGACACAGCGGTCAACAATCTCAGTGAAGTTTTTCCTAGCCCACACCGACCATTAACAACTAGGAGAGCATACAACTTAAAATATTTCCTCCCAAAAGCAAAGACACAATTAATCATTTACACTGTTTTTGCTCCTCTGTAAAAACAAAAGGTTCGAGGCTTGCAAGTTTCTTGAAATGGGCCGTCCGAGTCGAGACTTCAGAACCAGACAAGTCTATATCCATAGTGTGAATTGAGAGAGAGAGAGAGAGAGAAAGACAGAGAGAGAGAGAGAGAGAGAGGGGGGGGAGAGGGGGGTTGTATGTCGTTGGCACATTGCCTGAATAAACAGACTGAAATGAATCGTACCGGATTGCAACGGTAGGAGAGATTATGCAAAGATCCTAACAGGAGGTGCTGACAAACACCATTTTATGCAAAAGAAGAATGAGGCTGCTCAACCATATTCTATGACTCACAAACACGAGAATTCTCCATCCAGCTACTTATAAGGGGAAAATCGATGTGAAAAAAGGCAGGGGACGACCGAAGATGAGCTGGAAACAGACTATAGCAAAAGACCTGAAACTAGTAAATACAAAAATGGAGTGATGTCCCCGCCTTAGCTGCAGACAGAAGTTCTTGGTCATCCCCGGTTGCCTCATGCGTTCCAAGATGTGGGAGTCTCTAAGTCTAATTCTAAGTAAGGTATTACGTCTACGGCGGTGGGTGTTGGGAACTATGGTGTTGTCTGCTCGTTCTTTCCTTCCAAACGTCAATTGTCTTTATCTCTCCTTCTACTTCTTTTTTTTTTTTTAGAGTTTGTTACTTTCTTGTAACATCTCTAATCTTTGGCACTAATATGACCTTATTGGGTTGCATGTGCCGTAAAACGCTCACTCAATTACTTTCTTACTCAACAAACAAACAAACAAAAAAGATAGTTACGCCCTCCTGGTTCTGAGCTCAAAGAATGCACTACACTTCCCTCTACACCAACTACCTAATACTAATACGCCATCTGGACTTGCTATGTCAGTTATTGGGGCCGTGACGTTATTCAAGAAAGAATTAATTTTTAACTAATTGTACAAAGGTGGGTCGAAATCTGCTTACTTTTAACCGCTTATTTGATGGTAGACAGAAAGTCCCTATTTCAAGATAGCTTACTTCTCAGGAATCAACGTCCAGTCTTTGGAAGTGCGAAAACGAAGATAGGCCTACTGTATAGTTTGTATGTATGTATGTATAGTATAAGGTTTTACGGCGCTCGCAACTGCTAAGGTCATAGTTTGACTTCCTAATCGAACTGGCGTACTTCTGGGTGTAAAAGCGAAGATCCTAACCATTATAACAAAAAGAAAAGGTCCCAATGTAATTAACATACCTTATTTTACTCAAAAAGATGCAAGCCTTACGGTTATTTATAGGTAAAGGGTTATGGCTAACTGTAAAGCATTGCACACCCATTGGACAGACGGTCACTGCATGCAGAAATATCAAAATGAGGTTGTGATTATGCATGTAGACCTATGAACGCCTAGCCGGCTGCAATGGCAATTTGCTCTAACGTTTTTCACCAAAGAGTTTATTCTCATCCTATTGTGGAATTACATAAGAACTCATGGTTTTTGCCTTTTATTGTTGTGGTTCTTATAAATCTGGCCTAAAAACGAATTCATCTAAATCCAATTTTACTAAATAGTTTGATTTTTCCTCCAACAGCAAGTGTGATCAGTAGCCATAGAGATTGTCTTTTTAAGCAGGTGTTCTTGTCGGATTACGAG
>NW_004797910.1:404186-405596 GCF_000002075.1 Aplysia californica | reverse complement strand
TTTCCTATCAAACATCTGCCGTCCTTATCTCCCCTCCTTCTTTTTTATGTTTGTTACTCTCTCTTGTAACACCTCTAATCTTCTGGCGCTTATATGACCTTATGCAGTTGCGACTGCCGTAAAACGTCTACTAAAACTAACTAAGACTATACCACTATTCTCCTCAACAATGAATAGCTCATGGCCGCCTTACATAATTTCGACTGTGCTCACAAACCTCTGACAATGAAATTGACACAACAGACAGATGAAGACACTCAATTTTTCATACGATTCTCCCAACACGGCAATCGCACTCACGCCTTCTGTGTGCGACGGCAAGAAGCCTGACCTCTGCACCACTGACGCCGGTTATATACAGTATGTAAAAACTATACTGTTGTATAAAAATGGTGGGACAACTAATCGTCAAACATTTCCTTATCTATCCAACATAGAATCTCCAGCTTTTCCACAGTTACCCGTATCAATGTATCGTAACAGATCAACATTTTCGTAAACAAGTGTTAGATTTATTCTAGAAAATTCCTTAATAAACGCTAATTCAAAAAATCCCAATGGTTGGTTTTTACGGATATTAAAAAGTTTTCATCCTGTGAGATTTTGCTCTGTACTGCGGCCAAATATTTGTTGAGCAACGACTTGTCAATTAATATTTCCTAAATTATCGAGCACAGATTGCAAATGAGTGTGAGAAGCGGGAAGTGCTATGAACAATCCCATATTTAGTGTGACGGTAATTTATAGTATTTTATATGATTTATAATGAATTTTTGTTTTATCTATTCTCAATTATTATGGAAAAAATATGATTAAGTAAGTTAAGATAAATTGATACACATCGCTGGGCAAAGTGTGGATGAAATTGATGATCCCAGCCGTTAAAGAGATATTTGACGATAAATTGTGGCATGAATTTTTTACAGTGCTATAATCATGACACTAAGCTTATTGAGCGCATGCTTAGAGAATCTATAGAATCTAGATTTAGTGTGGGGGGGGGGGAATGTTCACTATAACTATAAGAAAAAGATTTGTGTAACAAGATCTGACACTAAAGAAATTTATTGGTTAGCAGTGACGTACCCCATATGCATTTGCAAAATGTGTGTGAAAAGCGGGAAGTGCTCTGAACACCACGTTTTTTGGCGTGACGGAAATTTGCAGTACTTTATATAAAAAGGAAAGTTTTTAATCCAGCAGTGGGAAAATATAATAAGTTAAGACAAATTGATACAAATTGCTGAGCAAAGAAGGGGAGATTGACCCACCCGTTAAAAAGATATCTAAAGATAAGTTGAGCTATGAATTTGTTTACCTCACTATAGATTCTGTTAAAAACAATCAGGAAACGACAAATGCAGTTTTTGGGACACCTGAATAGACATAAGGGTCTTGAACATCTAGCTC
>NW_004797910.1:401665-403057 GCF_000002075.1 Aplysia californica | reverse complement strand
AAAAAAAAACAACCTAGCAAGACAGAAACAACAGAGGGAGAGAGAAGAAAAAGGACCAACCAGAGGCGCCCTACAACAATCCAGCTCAACTGAGCGTCGTCTTTTACTTCTCTTCTGGTGGTTATTAAAATTTCAATAAAGAGGGGTTCACAGCTGCGAGCGAACATTGTAAAACTGTTATGACGCTCGAAACTGACGACACGGATGTGAACTGAATTCGCATTATAAATATCAACTGCACATAAGGAGCCACGGAGAAATATCAAAGTGTGTGGTTGGCGAGTGCTCTGGTGTGGTTTGCTCATTCTTCCCTATCAAACATCTTCCGTCCTTATTTCTCCTTTTGAGTTTGTTACTTTTTTGTAACACCTCTCATCTTCGGCACTTATATATTACCTAATAAATTTGTGTTGCAAGTCCCTAAAACGCTTACATAAACGAACATCAAAATTCAATCTACCCCTCTCTGGGCTAAGCTCCTGTCCTGAGCGAACAAAGAGTTGGAGGCTTTGCTGTCTTGAATATGTACATACATGTACCTTGCCACATAATACATAACACAGTGCAATGTATCTCATCATTTGTATTAACAGCTTGCAAATACAAGAAAACGTATTTATTTTTTATACGAAATAATTAATCTAACTTCACCATCTTCGTTTGTTTGTTTGTTAGTTCGTTTGTTTGTTTGTTTATTCGTTCGTTCGTTTGTCTGTTTGTCGTGTGTTTTTTAATCGAAATGAACTCTGCATCAACGAAATGAACTCTGCATCAAACTGAGCTGAGAGTATTACCATGCTAAATCAAATTACATTCGGTTAATCAAGGCGTGTGTTTTTCAGCATTGTGACACAACACTGGACAAACAACGAGACTAATCATGTAGAAAATAAGAAATATTCTAAAATCCAAACCTAATTTCCTATCTGAAAATTATAACCTGCTTGAAACTACAAACGACCCTGGACTATCCAGCTTTAATCCGTTTCCTCGATTTAATATTTTCCTTGCGGCAAATGCTTTACGTTTGCATTGTCCAAATTCGGATTTTTAAAAAAGGGGCTCACAGTTTCGATTCTCTCCGTCAGGGCCAGCCTGGGCTGTTTGATACACAATCCAGCAGAAACACAGAGACGATCAACGAATAACATCTTCAATGTGAGAACTGAAATCATCTCCTTTGCCAGGGTGTTTTACGAACCTATGCACGCTGACCATTTGACCTTATGAAGTTTCCAGCGCCGTAAAACTTTTACCACACTAAAGAGTGCATAACCGCTACCTGCATCACAAAATCCGAACTCAACAATTATTACAAAACTACAATTAATAGCTGGTGGCGAAATACCGATCACAGAAGCATGATAATATCAGTGTTGGACACACTACTCC
>NW_004797910.1:398232-400174 GCF_000002075.1 Aplysia californica | reverse complement strand
AGAGAGAGAGAGAGAGAGAGAGAGAGAGAGAATTTGTGTGTGCGTGAGTATGGGCGTGTTGAAGTGTGAGAGTTAAATGGGGGTGGGGGCTAGGAAGGTAGTATATTGTATATATATATATGTATTGGCGAGGGTATTTTATTCACTAACGTAAAAAGATGAACAAATTTGTCACAAATATAGCAGTGAGACCTTGGAAAACTTTGCACTTACTCAATGACCAGCTCAGAAGTGTTTTTCGCTTTAGTATGAGTTTTACAGGCCTTGCAAGACACAAAAAGGTCAGATAAGTGCCGAGGGCAGAGGTGATACTAAACAGAAACATACAAAGAAAAGAAAGAAAGAGAGATAAGGGTGAAAGATCCGATATTTTATAGGACAAAAGAGCAAACCACATCAGGGCACCCGACAACCGCCCACCAACTCGGAACTGGGCGGCTTGACAAAGAGAAAATAAAAGCACATTGACACAGCAATGGCCATATATTAATGGTGCTGTGAAAAAGCAAGACATGCAGACAGAAAAGAAGAGGCAAAGAAGAAATAGGACCTACCAGAGGAGCCCTGCAACCAGAAGACCGAGATTTCGTTGGCTCGGATGAGGATTGAAAAAAGAGAGAGGGAGATGAATGGGGGAGAGACAGGGTGGGGAGAAAAAAAGGAGGCTGAGGGGGGGGGGATAGGAGTAAGAGAAAAACAGAGCTTTACCAATAAAGCTCTCGTCGCACACAACTGAGAAATACAGCTTTACAAACTAAACTTTCATCGCCAGCAACTGAGAGAATGAGTTTTACCAACAAAGCTTTCATTGCCAAAAAAATGAGAAAGATAGTTTTACCAACAAAGCTTTCGTCGCCCACAAGTGAGAAAGATAGTTTACCATCAAAGCTTTCATCGCCAACAATTAACTGGGAGAAAGAGCTTTCTTTTAAAAACAAAGCTTTAGCGGCTTACAACTAACACAAAGGTTGAAATTCTATTAACTGTGTGTTCTGAAGAGAAATTTCTGCGTTCAGATTCAAGCACAAGGAACACTGACAGCACCCCACTTGCTTGAGAAAATTGAAAATCATACATATTTATATAACATAATAGCATAATTTCCAATTCCGGTAACTTCGCTTTCCTCCTCAGCTCCACATTTCCGGTCTTGTGTTTGTCGATGACATTAGTATGCTCAACTAAGAGTGGAGAGGACAGGAAGAGAGGAAAGGAAGGAAAGGGAGTTTCTTTTTTAACTCCTCAATCAATGTAATGTGGGTAAAAATTATGTAGAGAGAGCGAGTAGGAAGAGGAAGAAAAAGAGTAAGAGAGAGAGAGATAGAGAGAGGGGGGGGGGTACGAAGAAAAAGAATGAGAGAGAGATTAAGTGAAAAAGAGAGAGGGGCAGAGAGAGGGACAGAGAGACAGAGACAGAGAGAGAAAGAGAGAGAGAGGGGGGGAGGCAGAAAGAGAAGAGAGAGACAGACAGAGACAGACAGACAAAGAGAGAGAGAGAGAGAGAGAGAGAGAGAGAGAGAGAGAGAGAAAGGGGGAAGAGAGGGGAGGGAGCGAGTAAAAGGATTACTGCAACATCTATGGTCTTTGCATTTTTGTAAAGGCTTTTTTTCGATTTAATGAGTGAACAACACATGCACACAACATACAACACACCGTATCTCAGCAGCTACATACTCACATAATTATACATGACTACCCCTTCGCCCAACCCCATCTCTGCATTACCCCCACCCCCACCCCAAAAATATGCACAAATACAGACAGTCTGTTTGTTTGTTCATTTGTCTTGGGGTTGTTGTTTTTTTTTTGTTTTTTTGTTTGAGTAAGAGAGAAGCACACCGACACAATACGGTTCTTTAATGCAGGAAAAAGTAAAACAGACAAACAAAAAAAGGAAAGGATATATATTATGAGGCGCCTTTTCCCTTTTTAGGAAGAGGGG
>NW_004797910.1:395393-397675 GCF_000002075.1 Aplysia californica | reverse complement strand
GGGGGAGGGGGGATAGTGGTGGGCAGTTAAGTTCCCGATTATTGAAAGCTAGGAATCGTATGAATCGACCCCAAACTCAATTACTTTCAAAAGATGAGATTTCTTCCTGTGGTTACCTGGTTGGCTCCGAGCATCCAGAGGATTTAGGATAACCTTGGTTTCGAAATACTTCGAGGCACAAGGGGTTTTTTTTCTTCATTATTTCAAAAACATATTATTCCTCAATATAAAAAAAAGATTTTAATAAATAAGGTAATTGGAAACCGTTGGTTTACGTAAAACTTTTTCCGATCCAACAGCCATGTGGGTTCGAGCCCTTCGTCCTGAATTTACGTTAAACAGAATCGGAACACAAATCGCGGCAATCGGTATCGGTTCCGGGACCGATTCTTCGCCCGGCTTAAAAAGAGCTGCCGGAGGGGTGTCCTTAGTTGTTTTTAGGGGGAATTTGCGTGTGTTTGTTTGTTGATGGTGTTGTTCAGTGGGTGTGTGTATGGGTGTTTGTGTGTGTGTGTGTGTGTGTGTGTGTGTGTGTGTGTGTGTGTATGTGTGTGTGTGTGTGTGTGCGAGGAAAGGTTGAGAGCCAGGGAGTAATAATTGCTGGTGGACGGGTGTCCTTAGTTTCTTTGAGGAGTTTGCTTGAGGTGTTTGTTTTTGGTGTTGTTTAGCGCGTGCTAGGGTGTGTGTGTGCGTGTGTGTGTGTGTGTGTGTGTGTGTGTGTGTGTGTGTGTATGTGTGTGTGTGTGTGTGAGTGTTTGTGTGTGGTTAAAGTGTGTGTATGTGGGAGGGGGGTTATAGAAATAGTAGCCAGAGGGGTGTCATTAGTATCTATGAGGAGTTTTATTTTAGTTTTAATAAGAGTTTTACTGCACTTGCAACACAATAAGGTCATAAAGGTGCCGAAGGTTAGAGGTGTTACAAGAAAGTAACAAACAGAAAAAAGAAGGAGGGGAGATAAAGACGACAGATTTTTTATAGGAAAGAAGAAGCAAACCACACCAGAGCACCCGCCAACCATCCACTTTGAGGAGTTTCCGTGCGTTCTTTTGTTGCTGTTGTTGAGTGTATGTCTACAGAATGAAACTCAGGCGAGAAAAAGACAGACAGACAGACAGACAGACAGACAGACAGACAGACAGACAGACAGACAGACAGACAGACAGACAGACAGACAGACAGAATGAGAGGAAAGCATAACGTGGTGTTCGGTCGGTTAATCTCATCTAACTGATACATCATTCTTGTGAAAAACTCGGATTGGCCCTTTCGAAGCCCGCCTCCTAATTCATCTAAATCATCGAAGAGGGTATAAAAACACCTATATTTAGAACAATAAATAAAACTGATCACAGGCATTTCATGTACAAACAAGCAATACCGACGGAAAAAAACCCAGGAGGAACGAGAAGAGTAGGAAGCACTTAATGTGGCACCCTCCAACCACCCGCACAGAAAATATCGAGAGCAGGGAAAGGATAGGATTTTTGATGAAACCCTTTCGTTTTAGTAACAGTTTTAAGGCACTTGCAATACAATTAGGTCATATAAATGCCGAAGATTTGAGGAGTTAGTAGAACGTAACACAAATGAATAAAAGAAGGAGATATATTAAGGGCGACAGATGTTTGAGAGGAAAGAAGGAGTAAGTCACACTAGAGCATCCGCCAACCACTCACTCTGTCGTCCTCAAAACTCCCAAAAGAATGAGGGGCTCGTTATTCCAAACAACTGCGTTTGTGTTCGTTTGTTTGTTTCATTTTGTCGGTTTGCTTGTTTTGTGTTTTGTTTCTTTTTCTTCTATTTTTTTTTAGTAAAGAAAAGCACATTGATTTTTTTTTAAATGACAATTTAGAGCTGGGAAAAAGTAAGAACATACAGACGGAAGCAACAGAAGGAAAGTAAAGAATGATATAGGACCTACCAGAGGCGCCCTCTAACCACCCGCTCCAACAACATCGAAACTCTACTAGACTAAACTCAGCTTCGAATGGTTTCGATTTGGTCCACATCAAGGTACGATTTTCAGCTCCAACTAGTCGATCTGTGTGCACAACCTTTAGCAATGTCAAACGAGTAACCGAACAAAGAAAAAGACAGCATTAATCCACCATCACATTGATCAAGTCAACGAATGAAAAACACTAGATGAAAAATTATAGGAAAAGTCAACCCAAATGTCAAAAGGCTTAGGATATTGATTTCTGGTTTGTCGCGAAGGAAAGGCCACAATCTTTTCAAGACAGTAGATACTCGCATTCCTTGCATTCCTCCCCTTTCTGATC
>NW_004797910.1:392153-393747 GCF_000002075.1 Aplysia californica | reverse complement strand
ACACACACACACACACACACAAAGATGGGCGCGCGAGAGCACATACTCCTTCTCTCTATTCACAAACTCACCAGAGTCTTCAGCCATTCACTTCTTGTCTAACGAACAAATATTCGTCCATCCATTATTCTGGCTTCTCATGTGTAAATCCGTTTATCTCTTCATCCAGTAAATCTTCAGTCAATCCAATGCCCCAATCTATCAAACCACAACGGGGTCAGATGTGCAATAGTAGTAAGGTTAGTTTAATTTTAGTAGGAGTTTAGGGCATTTAAAACACAAGAAGGTCAAGCAAGTGCGAGGGTGTTACTGGAGAGTAATACACAAA
The DNA here is from genome assembly GCF_000002075.1 of Aplysia californica. NCBI lineage: Eukaryota > Metazoa > Mollusca > Gastropoda > Aplysiida > Aplysiidae > Aplysia > Aplysia californica. The sequence goes on along the minus strand of NW_004797910.1, from coordinate 393,419 downwards.
GAAAAGAAGTAGATATAATGACGATAGATTACGTTAGATAGGAAAGAATGAGCATATTGCACCAGATCAACGGTAAACCACCCACATGGCCATAAAAGGCTCTTTGTAGTTTCATACAAAAGACCTGAGTTCAATTACCTCATGGAAAATCTGTGTCTCTATCTTTTTTATAGGGTATCTCTGTACTCTCTTTACCTTGCTTGTTTTTATCGGGTCTTTGTCTTTAAAGGCGGTCTCTCTCAATTTCTATTTTTTTTAAGTAGGTATTTTTATGCACCCATCGACACAAACTATCCCTCTCAGCCTGGGCGGTGTCGAAGAAGACCAAATCTTAATAAATTATATATATTTTTAATTACGTCAATTGGGGCGTAAAAAAATTAACCAAACTTCACTTAACATGAGTACGTATTTTTCAGCTAATCAACCCATCCATCTCCCAACGTCTTCTCCACCAACAAGTCCATAAATTGATCATACCCCCCCCCACTCCTCCCCCCTTGTAAATCAATCGTTCCATCTCTCTTTCTCACGCCTCTGGTTGAAACGACTGTCGAGGATCTCTTCACCAGTTGTTCAAATACTTTTTTAAAAGTTCATTACTAAAAGAATTGTAGTCTCCTGAAAGCCGAGAGACAGCACAATAAGCCTTAAGATCGGAGGATTCAGGAACAAGTGCTAATAAAATCCATTCCTCGAGACCAAACGACGACTGCTAAGGACAGCAAGCCAAGCCAAAATGCCAGAATGTCAAAGAGTGTTTCAATCAAGACGTTCAGATAAAGCTTCTTTTTTTTTTACACTTGGCTTGCCAGCCGTGTGAAAGAACTGTTTTTTTAATTTTCGCTTTGTTCTTATTATTTTTTTGTTGTGTGTGGGGGGTTTTTCTGTTGTTTTTTATGCTGCTTTGGTTTTGTTTTCGTTTTGTTTTTTAATGCTGAAGCCAGTCGTTTACAGATTTATTGGTTTTTTTCCCCTCGGATCCCTGCCATCTCGATTTCGGTTCGATTTCCTCCAGCCTTTCTCCGATTTTCCGCTGGGCTCAATCCTATGACCTCATAAGATGACGTAGCACCTAATGGGACACGTGTTTCTTCGTTTAAGGACGGCGTTATTTTGATTTCAAAGGGGGAAGTGGAAGCAGCAGCAATATACGGAAAGGGGGGTGGGTGGAAGAGAAGGAAAGGGGAGGAGGGATGGACAGACAGACAGACAGACAGACAGACAGACAGACAGACAGACAGACAGACAGACAGACAGACAGAT
>NW_004797910.1:388335-389898 GCF_000002075.1 Aplysia californica | reverse complement strand
GCTTACGAACTTAACAGACGCCTCCAAATAGAACCGACCAATATGGGTTGAAAGCCTTGAAAACTCCACCAAATGAACACCCAGCCTGGGATTCGAGCAAGGATCATCCGTCCCATACACCATCCAGCATGATACCAACAGAGCTAACTGAGTGCCTGTATCGACACATTTATGGTAATAAAGACAATGTAAACTAAAGGAAACCACAGTAAGAGATAAAAAAGAAGTAGGATCTATCAGTGGTACCCTCCAACAACCCCCAATAGCGGTAACAGTGTGTGTAAAGAGAAACACGTATGGACACTGTAATGGTCATCAAGACAATATAAACTGAGAGAAACCATAGTCTAAAATAGAGAACGAAAAAGGATCTTCCAGATGCGCCCTCCAACCACCCGCAATAACGGCAATAGAGTGTAAGTGTAAGTAGAGAAAGGCACATCGATACAGCAACGGCCATAAAAGCAATATAACTGAAAGAAACAACATGTGAGTGGGTGGGGGGTCGCCTAGTGCCAGAGGTAAAATTTGCGAGAAAATAGTCGCCAGAGTTTGTTTGACTTTTTATGGGGCTTCAGGAAGGGGGTTACCGACAGAGAAATCCCCAATTATTGCGTGTGTCAGCCTCGCAACGTAACCTTCAAAACTGAAATGAAAAATTTCTGCACACTCACAATGGCGAGGATGAACAGCATGCAGTGACGACTTTTTTTTAGAAACTCCGCCTTTGATAGGAAGATTCAGGCTTTGGCTTTAGGGCCAAGACTCCAGCCACGAAATCGTGATATGAAAGAATGACCCGTCATGTTTCTATTGTCGTCTTGCTCCATGGGTGCTACATGACAAAGCTGTTTCACGGCTTATCACACAGATGTGACAAAGCGAATTTCTCGTGGACGGACGGATGGTCAGACGGACAGACAGACAGACAGACAGACAGACAGACAGACAGACAGACAGACAGACAGACAGACAGACAGACAGATAGATAGACAGATATATAAATAGACAAATAGATAGATAGATAGATAGATAGATAGATAGATAGATAGATAGATAGATAGATAGATAGATAGATAGATAGACAGATAGATGATACTTTAAGTGCAGCGATTCACATTAGAAATGTTGATCAAATTGGATGGATCGAGTGCCCCCGCTGAGGTGATGCGACGTTGAAACACACAAGTATTTTTAATCACGAATTGTCTTTGTTGTAGTTTGTTTGTTTGTTTGGGCTTTTGTTTGTTTATTCACATATTTTAAAATCCACATTAACTCATGAGATCGCAACGCTCCGGCGAAGCAGTATTTGGTTTTGATGGGTTGTATTTTCATTTATCAAGCTCGTGTTTCAAAGTCCCCATTGAATTTACTTTAAAAACAAAACAAAAACAAAATAAAACAAAACAAAAACACAACAAAATAAAAACACGTAAAGCACACGGCGAGTCAATAAAGCATTTATTAGCTACCCTGGAAAGCTCACATTTTTAAGAGATAGGATTGTTTAATCTGGTATCCCAGGTTTACGCATAGCGTTTCACGACACCCTCCCTCCCC
>NW_004797910.1:383658-387794 GCF_000002075.1 Aplysia californica | reverse complement strand
ATGAGTGTGTGTGTGTGTGTGTGTGTGTGTGTGTGTGTGTGCGTGTGTGTGAGAGAGAGTGTGTGCGAGTGTGTGTATGTTAAGAGAGTATGTGTCTGAGTGTGCTGTTATGGGCACATGTGCGTGTGTGAGTGTAATTGTTGCTCTGCTGTATAATGATCACCCCTATTTGGGACCCCTCTGCCCCCCCCCTTTCCCGGCTTTTCAAGGCCTCATTTCTTAGCCGCCCGATTGCCTGGGATCGATTTAGAACGTACGCTACCTCGTATGTTTTACGCCTCCAACGAAAACATTTTGGGTCATTTAGGAGGGCTTCTAACACTCCTTGTCAGGGCCAACCCAGGCTGTGAGGGATATAACATCCCAGCAAAAAGGCCGAGAAATTTTTTAAAAATGTATCCCAACTCAGGAACCGAACTCGGGTCTCTTGCGTGCGACAGTGAAGCGCCTACTATACTACAGACGCCACCTAAAATGTTTTTGAAGTTTGAAATTTTAAAACTGAGGATCGTTTACACCCACATCGAACCAATTTAGCTCATTTAAAAAGCCAAACGGTTTGCTGTGCCTGTCGTCAGGGCCATCCCATGCTGAGAGGGATATAGACGCCCCAGCAGAAAGACTGAGCGAGATATCCCATAAAGCTTCTCCCCCAACGCAGGAATCAAACTCGCCTCCTTTGAATACAGAGTAGAAAAGCCTTAACGTCTACAACATATCGTAAGTCTGATATTCTAACATTATGCTCCGATCTCCACTACTGGTTCTTTTTATTTTATCCCACGACCCAGGTAAAGGGCATATTGTATTGTCATTGTAAAGATGATGAACAGAAAACAAGGGCAGCATTTGACTTGATTTTGAGTTTGAGTAAACAGAAACGCATCGACATAATAACGGCATAAAGCAAGACAGAAACGCAGAAACAACAGAGGGAAAGGAAAGAAAAGGAATAGGACCTACCAGTGGCGCTATCCAACCACCCCAAAGTACAAAATATATAACTGTAATTGTAGCTGTTTTAGACCTGTATCGACACAGTTTAGATCATTTAGGAAGCTGGCTGCACTGACTTTGCCTGTCAGAACCAACCCGGGGGCTGAAAAGAGGATACTGGATTTAAAAATTGCCTCCACACGCGGGAACCGAACTCGTATCTTTTTGTTTGTTTGAGTAAAGAGAAGTACATCGACAGAATAATTGTCATTTAGTGCTGATAAAAAAGTAAGCAGACGTAGACAGACAGAAAGACCAGGAGGAAAGTAAAGAAGTAGGACCTACCAGTGGTGCCCTTCTACCACCCTCTCTCATGTCTTCTCCGTGCGACAATATAGATCTAACAGAAGATTAGAGCTAGGAAAAAGCAAGACAAAAAAGGAGGATGGTAATTAGTAAAGACCTGAGAACTAAAACAAAAGAAATGGATATTTTCCTGCGATAAAAGAGAGAACGATAGAAGACGTATTCTTTATTCTATTTCGCCCTACTGATAAACAATACCTCTTTTTATCATTTGTTTAGTAAAGAGAGGCACATCGATACGAAAACAGCCATTTTGTGACAAAAAAGCAAGACAGGCAGATTTTAAAAAATAGACAGAAGAAGAAAAGAAGAACAAGGGCCTGTTAGAGACGAAACGCTAAAAATGTGTCGTCTCCTTCGTGTTTCTTGAGATGAGCCGATAATTAGACGTGAGTGGAACAGATAACCACTTAGATGCTTCTCCTTCTGTTTGAGATTCTTAAATATTTCAGGAGGTGGCGGACACATAAAAATATCGTCGTGATAAGATCAGATTAGTGACACCGGGTAAGTTATTCAGGAGAAGGAAAAAACTGATTTCTTAAAAGGATGGCTTAGAGTTATCCGATTTTCATACTGATAAAAGAGTTCACCTTTGGATGCTTATATTCGGATGTAAATTTTAACCAGCACGCCTTAGCAGTTGCGAGCGCCGTAAAACCTTATACTACTATACTATAACCAGCACATAAAACACGATGATGTGAATATGTCTCAGGAAAATTAAAAGCAAAATCGAAACTTTTTGTAGTCGTCCGATCTTATCACGACGGCGACAATATGTCCGATCAGCAGCATCAGTGCAGAGACAAAGTGTCGGCACATTTCGAACCGACATACACAAATCATAAACACGAGTTGTTTAGTTTAAGGAAGAGTTTTACGGCATTTGCAACACAACAAGGTCGGGTAGGTGCTGAAGATAAGAGGTGTTACAAGAGAGCACCAAACACAAAAAGAATAAGGAAAGACCAGGACGACAGAATTTTGATAAGGAAGAAGAAGAAAACACAAGCGGAAGAAAACCTCACCAAAGCACCCGCCGACCACCGGTCGAACACGAGTTGGCATATGTGAAGCGTGCTGACAAAATGAGTTACTTCTCGGATTCAAGCCTTAATTAAAGAAATAGATGCATCATGCTTATAGGTGACGTTTTTACCATTTATAAGTATGAAATAATAATAGGCATGTTATAGTTAAAGAACAAAACATCAATAGAAGTTTTAGAAATTTGACCCTAGTGTCGATTTTTGGCCAGCATCTCAATCTCTGTGGATTGCGAGAAGTAGTTCATTTTGTCAGCACGCTTCACATATAATATCGCTACCCTTTTACGGGGTGCCCACTACGGCTGGGATCGGCCGATCGGGCCGATCGCGCGACTCGATCGCCTCAAAAACAAACGTGATTGTTTTCAGTTTCAGGCGATTGAGTCGGGCGATCGGCCCGATCCAGCCGTAGTGGGCACCCCGTATAAAATTATTAAGTTCAATCTGCTCAGCACCTAGTTCTGAGAAATTTGACGTTAAAAAAAGTTGAGTTCCACAACATGTCAAGCTTTTTCGAAAGCAATTCTTTTTAGTTAGTTTAGTTTTAGTAAGAGTTTTATGGCACTCGCAACTGCATAAGGTCATATGAGCGCCAGAAGATTAGAGGTGTTACAAGAGAGTAACAAACACAAAAAAAGAAGGAGGGGAGATAAGGACGATAGATGTTTGATAGGAAAGAAGGAGCAAACCACACCAGAGCACCCGCCAACCACCCACAGCAATTCTTCGAATGTCATGATAACGACTCCGAATAATCTTACGCCTTTGATAGAACAGATTGATATAATATTTAGTTTCTGACCGCATGGTCCTAGTAACTCAAAACAGCCAAACTGTCAAGATATAACTTTGTGACTCTAAGTCAGGTAGCTGTATGTCACATAACGTACGTACGGTGTTTCGTGTCTTTTAATACGGGGTGCCCACTACGGCTGGATCGTGCCGATCGCCCGACTCGATCGCCTGAAACTGAAAACAAACACATTTGTTTTTGAGACGATCGAGTCCGGCGATCGGCCCGATCAGCCGATCACGTCCGTAGTGGGCACCCCGTATAAAGTTGTAGATGAAAGAAACAGACTCGCGAAATCTGTTATGCCCAAAAACAACGCATCTTCAAGCTTTGTCCAATGATCAGAATGCACGTCCTAATGAGTTAATGTACAGATTTGTGTCGCAGCGCGGGAAAATCAGGCGCTCGTCAATTTTGGGGGAATATAGAGTAATTGATATCATCTTAAAGCGTGTTGATTTGCGTTGCTTTTGATAACAGAAATACTCATCTATCTTGCTTGGAATTTGAGATATTTGCCAACGCTTTCCGGGAAAATACACACGGGGATGTGTTGTTAAATGGACATAAAGGGTGTTGAGCCAATAAAAAAACAATTTCAATAAAAATTGCCTAGCGGGCAGTATGTGTGTGTGTGTGTGAGTGTGTGTGTGTGTGTGTGTGTGTGTGTGTGTGTGTGTGTGTGTGAGAGAGAGAGAGAGAGAGAGAGAGACAGAGAGTGTGCGTGTGTGTGTGTGCGTGTGTGTGAGTGTATGTGCGTGTGTGTGCGTGTTGGTCCCTTCGACTGTACTACTGTATTTCGACGAGCGCCTGATTTCACCATCGATGCCAGACACTTATCGATCAGTCCCACGAGCGGACGTTGACATCTCCCGCCATGGCAGACTGACACCAGATATCCCATGCAAAATGTTGTTAAAAGTTTTTAATGTAAGTGCTTTTACGCCCCCATCGACGTAATTTATATTTTTATATACATGTATATATAT
>NW_004797910.1:381009-382966 GCF_000002075.1 Aplysia californica | reverse complement strand
CAAAAAAAAGTAACAAACAAACGGTGCCTAACTATGGGGAGCTCCTCATTTTAAAAGTATCTATGCGTTGAAGCGCCCATGAGTATATTTTTCAAAACTGTTTCAGTACTTCAAAATAAATTTTATTATGTTAGCTTATCAACACCCAAGTTCCATTGAGGTCTGCACACTACACGTTTTCCACACGATGTACCCATTGTTCAAAAACACGAACCAGTGGCGGGGTTTTCTTTCTAAGGCCCTTTATTCCTTTCCTGGCAGTCTCGTAAATCTCAACTGAGTCCTCAGATCTCTGACCTCGAAGTAGTTCTTTCAGTTTATCTTCAGTTTGTTCGTTTGTTTGTTTATTGTTTTATTGTTTGTTTGTTTGACTGATTGATAGATTGATGGACGGATGGATGGATTAAAGAGAAGCACATCGACACAATAATGCTCATTTCGTGCTAGGAAAAAGGAGTACAGACAGACAGAATAACAGAGGGAAAGTAAAAGTGGGACCTCCCTGTGGCGCGCTCCAACCACCCACTCTTCCAGTTTAGGAAACAGAAGAAGATAAAAATATCACACGGGAGCTAAATCTGGCGAATAAGGTGAATGTTCCAGCGAATGTTTCAGGAAATCCCACAAATATCCCTCGGGAAGTTCAGAGACCACTCTGAACTTGTGGACAGGTGCTTTGTCGCGGTGAAAGATTACCCTAGATTCAAGCATACCGGGTCGTTGTTTTGCGAAAAGTTGGCCTAAATTTGTCTTGTTTTAGTAGTATTACTGATCTGCAGCATTTACCGTTGACAGAGGTACCAATGGGAACTGGCCAAGACAGAATTATGCCAGTATTATCAAGGACAGAACTAACGTACATGACTTAGATTGTTCCTTTGTTCTCGGAGTACTTTCTCTGGTTGTGTTTGGTCGGGATCGATCTTCGATTCCAAGTCTTATGAATGAAATGATTTTAAAGTTACAGAAAAGGGAAACATGTCGTCATCTCATATCTGTTTTGTCCAAAGCGCCTCTTTACTGAAGTACACTTTGGAAAAAAATAGTTCTGAGGCGACGAAATGTTTGAGAAGTACCTTGAACTTAACTTGGAATGAAGGAGCAAACCACACCAGAGCACCCGACAACCACCCAATACGCACATTCGCGGTCTCTGCTGTCTGAGGGGCTAACATGAGACTAGTTTTGACGTTATACACACAAAAAAGACGATTTTAACATTTCCTGTAAACGGGCATTCATTATCGCTTCACGCTACAAACATAACTAGTGTGAAAAGCATGCGCGAAAAGTCAGTATTCGTCAGTGTTTTCCTTCTAGGTATAACCAGAGACTGGTATAACTCAGTAGTGTCAAGTCAAGAAGGCAGTACGATAAATAAATTACCAGAGCTTGCTCGTTCCCTCTAGCGTTTGGCAGTGTGAGTTAATTTATTAATGTTGTCCACGTTTTTGACAAGACGGACATAAACTTTTCATCGACACATCCGAACGAGGGTCATAAATCACAGCTATGTTTTATTGAGGGTTGTTGGGTTTTTTTCTTTGCTGTTTTGATTTTGGGTTTGTTTGTTTTTTGCTGGGGGTTTTTTGTTGTTTTTTAAAATATTTTTTGGGGGGGAGGGGCTGTTTGTTTTGTTGCTGTTTTTATTCTAAATTATAGTAAAGAGAAGCGAAGAGGGGTCGAACTTATTTTTACTCATAATCATTACTATTATAGCAGTATAGTAAATACCAACAAGTTCCACACTGAGGAAAAATGTTCGCAACAATACCAGAAGGGGAGGATGATAATGTAAAGAGCACAACAGCCGAGGAAAACCGTCTCGAGAGGTTTCGTGTACTATTATTCACGCAAAACTCTGTCTGTCTGTCTGTGTGTCTGTGTGTCTGTGTGTCTGTGTGTCTGTCTGTCTGTCTGTCTGTCTGTCTGTCTGTCTGTCTGTCTGTCTGTCTGT
>NW_004797910.1:376853-379224 GCF_000002075.1 Aplysia californica | reverse complement strand
CACACACACACACACACACACATATATATATATACACACACACACGCACACACAAGCACTCACTCGCACACCTCCCCAAACATAATTCAAAGCACAACCCCGAAAGAAAACCAGTTATAGATCTAAATATTTTACACTCTTTTCGTAACAACTCAGGTAATTTAGGAGGCAGGCTGCAATGCCCCTGACAGTCAAGACCAATCCACGTCTCGAGGGAGCCCTCCGAGCGTAAAGACGGAAGTAAATCGGTAAAATAAATCATATGTTTTATTTCTGGAGATTCGAGCTTCGGACTATGTGTGCAAGGCAAAGAGCAGAAACATTACACAAATTACGCCCTATACCCCAAAGGTATTGTTTGTTTGTTCAGGTAAAGAGAAGCACATCGACACAGCAAGGGTCTTTCAGTGCAGGAGAGGGGGAAGAAGACAAATGGACAATAGCAACAGGGGCAAAGAAAAGAAGTGTTTAGTCTAAGTAACAATTTTACAGCACTCGCAACATAAATAAGCCATATATAGTTTCTATGTGTTAAATATTAGAGGTGATTAGTTTTTGTTTTAGTAAGAGTTTTACTGCACTCGCATTACGAATACGAAATACTATGATATGTGCCGAAGAGTAGAGGTGTGTGTCTCTGCATGTGTCAATAAAGGGTGTTTCACTGCGAGTGTCACAGTGTGTGTCAATGTACGTGTCACTGTGAGTGCCATGCGTGTGTTCATGGGTGACAGTCACTATGTGTGTTTCCGCATCTGTCAGGTCAATAAAGGGAGTTAACTGAAAATACCACAGACTGTGTCAATCTGTGTGTCACTGCGTGAGTCGCTGTGTATGTCGCTGCGTGTTAATGTGCGTGTGTCAATGTGTGTTTCAGTTGGGCAAGTGGCGTGTATCTGTGTGCCACGGTGTGTATCTATGACCGTGTCACCGTGTGTTGGTGCATGGGGCCACACAAGAGCGTATGAATTTTAAAAAAGTTAACGACCTTTTTTCCCATCAGTATGGGAGATCGATTAGTTCGATATACAATATCCGGCCCAGGGCAGGCAGGTTTTATGCCAATTGGGGGTGTTTCCCAACATGCAAGATGCCAGAGATAGAGAGAGGGGCGAGGGGTATGGAGGGGAGGGGAGAGAGAGAGAGAAAAAGAGAGAGAGAGAGAGAGGGGGAGAGAGAGAGAGAGAGAGAGAGAGAAAAGAGTAGATTATGATAGAACGACAGACAGACAGACGGAGAGAGAGAGAGGGAGAGAGAGAGAGAGAGAGAGAGAGAGAGAGAGAGAGAGAGAGAGAGAAAAGAGTAGATTATGATAGAACGACAGACAGACAGATGGAGAGAGAGAGAGGGAGAGAGAGAGACAGAGAGAGAGAGAGAGAAAAGAGTAGATAATGATAGAGCGACAGACAGACAGACAAACAAACAGACAGACAGATACTGTTCTATCAATTTACCTAAAACAACATGAGCCTGTAACACCAAGTACTCAGGCCATAAAGGAAGAGGTACGACACGCACAGGATGGATTAAGGGAGTCAAGGGACTCTTATGAAACTATAATATCTCAATTGAAAGAGCTGCAGAGTTAGCCTACCACAGAGAACTGCATCTCTCTTAGACGCTTAACGACAAAGAGGACGAAAAAGTGAAAGTCAAGTAAAAGTTTAAACTCTTTAAATAATGTTTCTACAGTTCAATACGTGTCACGGGGTGACAGAAATCGCTAGTTTTAGGAAAAGTTTAACGGCACCTGAAATACAATAGGTGCCAACGTTTGATGTGTTACAATAGAGTAAAAAATTATTTTAAAAACCTCACCCTCTTATAAGGTTCCCCACTCATTTGCCTCAGTCGTATCAGAGATCTCAAATAATTTGGCAGCGTACAGAAAGGGGGTCTTATTACTAGATCTATACAGGAAGAATTCCATGACACAAAATCAAACATTCAAACTTGAAATCGCGTTGCGCTACACAACATGAGATGACGTTGTGAGATAGTTTCTTCTCCGCACGTCATTTGACCCACATTCCTGGGACAGAAGGGGGCGAAACCCATCGATCATACCACTGGTCTGACAAAGAAAGGATACAGGGGACAGAGCAGAAATACCAACAGCACAACAAAACCACTCCGTGTGTGCTCTTTTGAAAGATATTATGGTTCAGTTAAGCTGTTAAGCTCTTGCTGTTTGCAACAGACAAGGAACGAAATTCCGATTCTCGTAATGCACACACAGAATATATGTACAAATAGGATATACATACGCACGCTAACAGAAATGCATACACAAACACAAACACACACACACACACACACACACACACACACATACACACATACATATTTATATACACACACACTCTCTCTC
>NW_004797910.1:373793-375349 GCF_000002075.1 Aplysia californica | reverse complement strand
AGAGAGAGAGAGAGAGAGAGAGAGAGAAAGAGAGAAAGAGAGAGAGAGAGAGAGAGAGAGAGAGAGAGAGAGAGATATCAACCAGTCTTTTTGTATTTTCAAAACCTCAACAGTCAGGTCCATCTTCTGATTTTTAACTGCATGTATATAATATTTCTCCCACCCACCATATCAGCGTGTTTTGGCAAGCGATGGACCATTGTTGGGTAACTACAAAAACCCCCAGACTAAATTAGACACGTAATAAAGTCACAAACTTGTATTCAAACTTTTTCAGACAAAAGAGACACACACACACATACCCCCCTCCCAGGGCAGTGCCACTGACTGAAATGTCTTTAGGTCTTTCCCGAAGGGGATTATTAACATGTTCTTATGCACGGTAGAATTGTAAATGGGCTGATTTATCAATGACAAGCTCATACTGTGCCTGAACAACATAGGGGGAGCTACCGCCTTTTCTTTCCACATCCTTTCTATCGTCACTTTCCCTCTACTTCTTTTGTAAGTTTGTCATTCTCTTGTGAACTGCTATTTTTGGGTTGTCTTGATAGTGAACTTTGTGCTGTTGAGGCTAGAGAGGTGAGCAGAATAGGCCTGATCCTCCTTTTGGACTTTTCTGTTGACATCCACCCCTTGACGGTCATGTGACCTTATGCAGTAGCGAGTTCCGTAAAACCTTACTAAAACGAAATAAAAACACATACACATACAACAAACATACACACACACACACACACACACACACAGAGAGAGAGAGAGAGGGGGGGGAGAGAGAGAGAGAGAGAGAGAGAAAAAGAGAGAGACAGAGAGACAGAGAGGGCGAGCGAGCGAGCGAGCGAGCGAGAGAGAGAGAGAGAGAGAGAGAGAGAGAGAGAGAGAGAGAAAGAGAGAGAGAGCGAGAGAGCGAGAGAGCGAGAGCGAGAGAGAGAGAGAGAAAAAGAGAGAGAGGCGGTGAAAAGAAAGAGAGTGAGAAAAATTGTTTTAAAAAATGTGTGTGACAGAGAAAGCAGAAATCGCAACATTGGAGAACTGCTGACTGGTGCAGGTTAGAGCATCCCCATCTGTCCACGTCGGCAAAACATGATGACGTCGGAGCCAAAACCCAAAATATTTCTCCGTAAGAACCAGAGTGGGCTGTACCGGGCCTACCAAGTCCGTCCCAATAAGCGCTTGAAATCTGTCCGGACTAGCAGCCTTTCTTCTCCCTCTTTCCACCTTCAAAAGCGTGTCCTCGGAAAAACTCTTGTCAATGGGGCAATAGGGTTATGTTCAGGAAAGAAAAACGCCCTGAACAGTGAGTTCCCCAAAGAGAAATGAAACCGTTGATCATTACATTTCAGTTTGATATTAAGATCTTTAACATGCTGTTGGGGATAACGGCTAGAAATGACGTCACTGTACAGAAAATATGCTGTATGGAGTAAGAACATTGCACAATGCATAGATAGCAGATGAAACATGCACGCACAATAGCATATAAATACACGCACAAACATTTCTCTCACCCCCCTCTCTCTCACACACACACAAACACAAACACTCTCTCTCTCTCT
>NW_004797910.1:372525-373693 GCF_000002075.1 Aplysia californica | reverse complement strand
TATATATCTACGTACTTATCTATGAATCTATATATATCTAGATCTATGTAACCTTTGTATCTCTATCTAAGTGTCTGTCTGTCTGTCCGTCTGTCCAATAAATTGGCAAAAAGATATTATTAATCCGAATACAGGAAAAAGAGGCTAAAACAGCACCTGGACATGGATGGCTGGTGCCTCTATAAATAAATCATTGATGGCCTGGTCTGGTCCGTCTGTCTGAAGGTAAGCCACCAAGTTCACAGTACGTGTCACTTCCACAGATATCAGTAGTAGAGTGTTATTTGTATTGTTATGATAAGACTGGAAGCGACCTAGGGTAGGGCCTACATTTTTTAAAGAAGCAAGGTAAAATGATCCATTCAACGGATTTTAGATTATTGTTGTTGCAGGTGGTTTTCTCCGTTGTGGTTTTTAAGCGCTTACGTAAGATCCTTGCGTCTTGACACGCGATCTTAAAAGCAATTTAATATGCATGAGACACCTTTGCCAGGGCGTTACTCATAGAGGTAGCAGATTGCCCAAGACCTGTACTTCCCTCCCTTCTGATCTTGACTTCCTGATATGCTCCGAAAGAGATTAATATATCGTACTGAGAAACAGAACGAAAATAGAATCTCTCTTATCAAAGTATCCGGTTATTTGACTATATATATATATATACTTATCAGAATAGAACATATTCGGTGAACAATCAACATTGCACACTGTTTGTCAGTGGGCGCTGGTTATTTTGTTTGTTTGTTTGTTTGTTTGTTTGTTTGTTTGTTTGTTTGTTTGTTTGTTTGTTTGTTTGAGTAAAGAGGCGCACATCTACACAATATTGGTCATCAAGTGCTGGAAAAAAGTAAGACAGCCGGACTAAAAACAACAGAAAAAAAGTAAAGAAGTAGGACCTACTAGAGTCGCCCTCCAACCATGTTGGTGTTTCACGGAATAAATCTTCAACATAATTCTACAAAACACAAAGTCCACTCAAACAAATTTTCGAAACTTTTCTGAAAAATCTTAAAATCGTATATCATTTTGGAAGCATCTATATCGAATATTTCACAAACACTTACATGAGGACAAAATATAAAAAAACATAACGATAAAGAAGAAGAAGAAGAAGAAGAAGAAGAAGAAGAAGAAGAAGAAGAAGAAGAAGAAGAAGAAGAAGAAGAAA
>NW_004797910.1:370421-371841 GCF_000002075.1 Aplysia californica | reverse complement strand
GGGGGGGGGGTTCATGAACATAACAAAATATCTCCATTGACTATGTCAGCTTGCCTTTTCAACGGAACAATCAGAGATTCCAGCGACAGTTTTGTGTTTGTTTTTCCCACTCTGAACAGGTGAGACGCCTACGCAAAATGTGGTCAAATAGGACCAGGCATAAACATTCAACAGGAGTGGCAATCTTTTGTTTGAGTTCGAGATGAAAAGGAGCACGTCACCCTCACGACTGTCATTTAAAGTTCGGGGGGAAAAAAGCAAAATCAAACAGGCAGAAACAACAGAGTGGTTAGTGAAGACGTAAAATTTGGCAGTCAAATTGCCACCTTGTCGCCATCCATAACAGACACGTAGACCAGGGGAAAGTTGTTTTTTTGGGTTTTTTTAATAGAGGGTTTTACGGCGCTCGCAACTGCATAAGGTCATTTGAGCGCAAAGGGGTGGGTGTCAACAGAGAAGTCTTTACAGGGAAGACCAGGGGAAAAGGGTGGGGGTGGGGGTTTAGATTTAGAGCTGGATTTTAAAATTCAACATTCATCATATTTGTTTTCTATTTACAGCGGTACGAAGTGGGACTGACCCAGTTCAATGCTATGGTTTTGGTGTGAATTTCTAAAAACTGAAGTAAGAATTTTGTCTCGTTTTTCTGAACCCGTGGTAAAAAATTGAGCATCTAGAAACACTATGGTAAATACAACAATGCTAATTTGAATAAACGGGGACAACAAGAGTATTGCATATCAAATGTCACTGATGGTCTTATAATATTTGAAAAGAAAACATTCGCACACTTTTCAAACAGTGACATCATAAAAAAAGGAATAGCTTTAGTAAAAATAGAATCAAAGAATTACGCCCATGATCCACCCATACTGCATTGTACGGTATTAAAAAGGGTTTTTATCTCCGTATTGTCGATGTTTGAAGTTATGGTTTGTTCCGGGTCTTATCGACAACACACTACACGGCGATCTACGTTTTGTTCTGAAATTACTTATTCTGGCCCGAGAAAAATACACAGGAAAAAGGTTCTACCTGCTTTTCCGTTTAAAATTGGCAAACTTTGACGTCCACTGCCTTGAAAAAATACACCCAAAAAGCTGACAGAAACACTTCAATCTCTTATGAGAACTAGTAACTTTTCGAGAACACGTGCATATGCGCGTGATGACCATCCCTCAATACTCTTGTAAACATATGCCTTGTTGGATTTTTTTTTCGCTTGAAACGCGTCTGTGTCGACCCTTTGTTTTGTTAACGAGAGCAGTTCTTTTACTGTTATTACTTTTCAATAAAATTCCCTTTTATCCAAAGGAGTGGGATGGAGAGATAAATAGGGTTACAGTGGCTACGGCATCAGCTGCTTGCAGAGAGTGCTTGTGTAAGTTCATGCGCATGAGTGTGTGTGAGGAGTGGGGGG
>NW_004797910.1:368867-370321 GCF_000002075.1 Aplysia californica | reverse complement strand
ATAAATAAATAAAAATGATAATAAAAATGATACTAATTTTACTTCCTATTTGTAGAAAGTACACACATGATATTCAGAATTTTCTTTTTTCGCTATCCTGCATATGTTTAAGTTTTTCCTTTTTTTCCATTGGGTTTCTTTTACTTTTAAAAAAATTTGGTTTGTTTGCTTCTGTTAGGTTTTTTTTGTTTTGTTTGTTGGAGTAATGGAGGAAGAAATATAAAAAGATATAACTTAAATTCGGTAATGATCCAAATCAAACACAGTATGAAATAAAATATTGAATCGGCACCTGAGGGACACTATACGTTTAGAGGCCACAGAAAGAAAATTATCCAAGGATCTTCGATGTGAAAGAAATACAAGCACATAAATATTATCCACAGTAGAACTTCAGTGTTACGGTGATTCGATCAGTCACTGGGTTTCCCTAATTGACAGACGGTAAAAGAAATCGGTTCGACATTTCTTTTCCCACACTGCTGTGAAACACCTATACACGTGCAGTATAATCCGGTGAATGACACGGCCCAGTACATGAATAACAAGAACTTCTTCAGCAGCCTGTTTTGTACACGCTGAGATAAATCTGGGAGGCTCATATCCCGGTCTTTGTGGCAGAGGGAGTGACGGGTTACACACTGTCACATACACACATCGACACACACACACTCTGTACACTACACAAAACACACAAAATGCATAGCGAGAGAGTTGTAGGTGTCTTTATTCCAGACCACTCGAGCGTACATAAACAGAGAGAGAGGGAGAGAGGGGGGAGAGAGAGAGCGGGAGAGAGGGAGAGAGAGGGGGAGAGAGAGAGAGAGAGAGAGAGAGAGAGAGAGAGAGAGAGAGAGAGAGAGAGAGAGAGAGAATGCACCTGGCGTAGCTAAGACGAAAGAAATAAACATTGGTGGTGGTCTCGGTAAAAGAAACTATTATCATCAAATCTTTACATCGTTCCTCTTTCTTTTCTTCTTACTCTCTCTTTCAAGCACAAAGACGCGAGCGTAAGGATGAATGAGCGATAAGTACCATAAAATAGTACTTCGTTTTTACTGCGACTATTTTAAGTGCCACTCGCAGAATCTGTCAATTTCTTATATCTCGTCGCTTTCAGAGTTTCCCACCAAGCGAGTCACCGTAAAATATCGTCATGTTCGACGACACGATACAGTTGACCTGCCAGTCACCCTATGGAATGTTTACCATTGACAGGAGCGCAAGAAGAAGAGGATTCCGAGCTAACACGAACGGTTTGATTGTCTTCAGAGATTGAACGCAGCCTACAAGTCGCAAGACCTTGTCGTTCTGGGTCACACACGTAAAGACGCATACATACAGACAAACACACAGACACACACACTGGTAGGACGGGTTTGGGGCCCGGAATGGAAGCTCGCGCCTCAGTTATGTATGAAGCCTTCCGTAAAATACGTGGTGAAGAGGGAGGG
>NW_004797910.1:366896-368498 GCF_000002075.1 Aplysia californica | reverse complement strand
AGAGAGAGAGAGAGAGAGAGAGAGAGAGAGATCGTTGTATGATAATGTAAAGGACAGTGACAATCCAGACAGAGTGATGACATGCCAGGTTAGACTATCTGTAAACATTTTCGCCTACAGCTATGGCGCAGTCGGTCGGGAACTTGGATAACTAAAAGTCGGCGAGAGAAAACTGAACAAATCCCACGCACCCTCTATCGGTGAACAAAAACTTCCTCACAAATTTTTTGAGCACGTGAAAGGGAAGAAGAGGCCTCTATTCTTTACACAGGGTCTCAGAAGTGTCCTCCCTCCGGGGACAAAAACAGCTTCAGATTGTCGAAATAAGGCCATACAGCTGTTGTTTACTCTAGACCGTATCTTAGCAACGACTTAAAAAAGATTTGATGACGAATCAGATTTTGTTGCAATAAGGTTCTGCCTGTTAAAATTACGTTGCAGTTTCTTGATTAAATATTATCATGTTGTATGTTTTGCCTGTATAAGTCACCGCAATCAGAGAAACTCACCCCTCACTTTTGTGGAAGTCAGACTGGCCAAAACAAAAATGCAAGTTTTAACACTTAGTAATGTTAGTTAACATGTTTCAAAATAAAACTCAGAATCGTTCTTTTCCTTCTTTGTGGAAGCTATCTAGGAATAAACTCTCATTTGATTGGTATTTCGAGGTCAAGTTGATCTAACGGTCGTCGCTTTTAATTAAGAAACTCATCAGACTTACGCGCGCGCGCTCAGAAAACACACTTATTCCTTCACAATGACGGAAATAATCAAATGAGAGAGCAAAACGTAGGGAAAACTTAATTTTGTTTCAGTTAGAGTTTTACGGCACTTGCAACACAACAGGGTCATATAAGTGCCAACGAATAGATGTGTTACAAGAGTTACACAAAAAAGGAGGAGAGGTAAGGACGACAGGTGTTTGATAGGAAAGACGGAGCAAACCACACCAAAGCACCCGCCAACCATCCACAAACTTCTTTTAGTTCGAGGGCTGTTTCTCAATCGTCTTACTGGCATTGGTGCTGGGCATTCGCACACAGTGATGGTCATCCCTAAAATAATTTCAAAACCCGCTCAGACAAACAATTAAAAGTCAGAAAGACAGAGGTAACAGATAGGCAGACAGGCAAGACAGCAATACAGCCTGCAGACGGAAGTTATCAAAGAAATTCAATAAATACGTTTTTATTAGTTTTGTTTAAATAATATCTAATCTAGAGAGTGCTCATCCTAATTTTCAAATATTTTTATTACTTCATCATCAATCGAATTCTCTATCATTATCGCACAGCGTGCCAAAACAAAACAAACATACGTATAGATTGCAAACAGATAGACAGACACAGGTAGGAAGATATTTGTAAACAGATGTGCAGACAGATGCATGTAGTGTAGACATTATGTAGCTGAGAGCGAAGCGGGCTATAGCCGGCCGCTTCAGGCTTGTGACCGTCTGTGTCAAGGCTTGGGTGAGAAGGAAGGTTCATGAATGTGTAGCGAAGATGCTCTTATGGAAATGGCCACACTGTTTGCTTTGCGAAGGGGAACGAGAGAGAGAGAGAGAGAGAGAGAGAGAGAGAGAGAGAGAGAGAGAGAGAG
>NW_004797910.1:364041-365429 GCF_000002075.1 Aplysia californica | reverse complement strand
ACAAACACACACACACACACACACACACGGACACACACACACACACACATACGCACACACACATTGACATACACACACAAACACAAACACACACATACAGACATGTGTACTCACCAGTTCGTTGGTGACCTGAGGCACGCACGTGGTCATCACCTGAGAATACAGAGAAAGGAAAGGTCAGCCAGTGGTCAAAATTGAACATCAATTTCATGATAACGATGACGATGACGATGATCATGATGATGATGATGATAATGATAACGAGGATGATGATGAAGAGGAGGAGGACGAGGAAGAGAAGATGGATAATGATTGTGACAATGACAATGATGATGAGAATAATGATGAGAATACCGAAGATGGAGATGGAGATGTTAATGACGACGAAGATGAGGAGGAGGAGAAGGAAGAGGAGAAGGAGGAAGAGAAGGAGGGTTGTGGCCGTGGTAAATTGAAAAAATGCATGGATCTAAGAGTGTCACCGGTAAAAACAAAGGTTAAAAGCAACAACAGCAGAAACAACCATGACGTAAAAAAAAAAGATCCAGGCAAGACTACGATAAGTCACCACATATATTATTAGCAGCAACAACAGCGACAACAATAGCAATAGCATGAACAACAAGAACAAAAACAACATAAGTAACTGCAAAAAGGACTAAAATAACACGAGCATCACTTACAAAAGGAAAAATAAAATGCACGCAATACCCTCCCTACAGCTCTCCAACCAGACTACAGCTAGCAAACAAACTGCAAGCAACAAAACAAAACAAAAACAAAAACAAAACAAAAAAACAACAAAAAAAACAGTACAAGGAAATGGACAGGAAAAACAGACATGATTCCTCTGTGCTGAGTACATTAACTGGCCCCTCATTACTCTGCTCAGGCGTGCTTGAAAAGGGATACGGATGAAAGGGAAGTAACTAGATATATTCCGTCTATCGCGTGAGTTGTCGTTGGCTGAGGGAAGAGGGAGTAAAGAGGGTTTTTGACGGAGGAAAAAAAATAAAGGGAGGGCGGGGGCTTGAATGAAAGTGCAAACAGACGGTCATGCAAGGAGGTGATTCCACCTGTTTGTTGGTTCGAGTCTGTGATAGGGTTTTGAGTTGTTTCGATTGGTTAAACACCAGCCTTTGACAGGCAGATGGATCGGTGGATGAATGGATAGACAGACAGACAGACAGAGAGATAGACAGATATATGGATAGATAGATAAATAGATAAAAAGATAGATATCTTGTAGATAAATAGATAGGTTAACACGCAGAAATGCAGACTCAATTGCAGTACTTCGCTACATCAAAAGAAATCTCCCAATACTTTGTACCATGTCCCTAGATTTGCACTGAAAGTCAACTAGCTACTGAAAACAAACGCATGCA
>NW_004797910.1:361946-362997 GCF_000002075.1 Aplysia californica | reverse complement strand
CGTGTGGGTGTATTTGTGTGTAAGTGTGTGTGTGTGTGTGTGTGTGTGTGCGTGCGTGCGTGCGTGCGTTCGTGCGTGTGCGCGCGTATCTGTGTGCCTTTGTTAGTAAAATATAAGTAAAAACTGTTGTGTGTTACTTTTTGTGATTTAATTCCACGTCCCTGCCAGCATGTTTGATGTTGACACAACGAAAACAAATTTTAGCCTGTGGGTCTTCCTAGATCGTAAAAACTGCACCCAACTGAACTGTTGTACTTAAAAATGTTTAATACCCTTTTCGATAGCTGCCACAACCACGAGCAGACAGGGGATATATTTCGATATCTTAATGTTCCAAACGCTGAAGTAATCTGCCACTCAGCAACCGTTATATGACAACCGACCTGGCCAATGCTTCTAGCGCCTCAATTTGAGCTCTTTTTATCACGTTCCTGGAGATTAGGTTTAATCCCTACGTGAACAAATAAAATCTCGTGGCATGGATTCTTTTAAAAAAATAAGGCACTTTAACGATCTTTGCTCGTCTCAGCTTACACCTGTATTAATTAAGTACGTTATATTAATTGATATCGATTTTGGCGAACAAGTCATAGCGATTCAGAGGTCGTTGACATTGCTGTGTTTTGAGGATGAAATAATAAATCAAACACTTGCTGGTGTTGTAGTAGTTGTTGCTGTGGTAGCAGCTGTGTTATTGTTGACGTTTTGTTTTTGTTTTCGCTTTTGTTTTACATTATTTCGTTTATGGCTAGTTAGTCCATGTTGATGTTCCGTTCGTTATGACGTTGTGAAATATGTTTCACTGACAACATAAACAATGCTGTCATTGGTGAGTAAAAAATGTTTTATTCGTGGTTGTTTTGTAGAGTGTGGTTTGTTTGTTGAGCCGCAGTTGTTGTCTCACTGTCGATGAACAGTTGCAAAGTTGTGTGGTGGTTATTCTATTATTGTTGATGTGTAGTTGTTCAGATGTGTGGCTGTTTGATGTTCCGTTGTTGGTAAGAAATTGCTGTTGTTTTTGTGTGTGTGTGTGTGTGTGTGTGTGTGTGTG
>NW_004797910.1:357171-358939 GCF_000002075.1 Aplysia californica | reverse complement strand
CCCGTACACTAAAACGAAGTAAAAGTAAAACGGAAATGACGATGAAAAACGTATAAATTCCAGAAAAATCACCACGATACAAAGTAATCATTGACCTGGTCCCACTCAAACATTCGAGCAAATCAGATCGATACAGAAAATTATTGCATTGTTTAACAGGAAACTATTGGCTGTTCG
Source organism: Aplysia californica (assembly GCF_000002075.1). Classification (NCBI taxonomy): domain Eukaryota; kingdom Metazoa; phylum Mollusca; class Gastropoda; order Aplysiida; family Aplysiidae; genus Aplysia; species Aplysia californica. Next base: position 358,762 of record NW_004797910.1, on the reverse strand, counting down.
CACAACGTTTGCACAGCGCTAATACTAATTGATTCTCGTAGAGAAGTATGAACGAAACAGAATAGCAAGCTATGTTCTTGAATAATGCAAGATGCCAATGCATCAGTTTTATGAAAGAGAACCAAAGCAGCAACAGTTATTCAAAGCTGAGGTAAAGGAAGACAGAAAAATCAAGAGTTAAAGAGAGACTGAAAAATCAGGACGTGAAAGAAATAGAACCAATCAGCACCATTCTTCAATTACCCAAATCACTTCATGAAACAAGAGCGCCCATTCATGTACGCCTCCCACTCAAAGTACAATGAAGAACATAGAGCTCCAACATCGCTCTAGTATACAACGTCTATGGAAATAACAGTTATTTATGATGCGAACTACATGTATTTACATTCCCAATTATTGTTGTTGCTGTTGTTGTTGCTGCTGCTGCTGCTGTTGTTGTTATTGTTCATGCGTCGATACGACGAAAACCATTTACAACGACATCACATGGGTACGTATAGATAGTTCCATGAAAGGTAAACAAAATTTCTTCACTCCCCTAGATGATACGACCTAGTAAAAGCGCGTGTTCAGAAGGACCTGGAAATACACATCGATCTAGCAGGGCTTTTGACTGACTATTGAGGTCGTTGAAAACTGCTAAATCAAGTTGTCTTTGTGTGCCGTTTACTGCGTTCTATAATAACCAGCACACACTAAACCTACTGAGCTGGCAATCGAGCGTGTGGGAGCCATACGATCACAAAGACTAAGTCTTTAGACGCGCAGGAAAGACGATATACCAAGTGAACCTTATTTTGAGAGATAAATCACTGGTACTTACACATGCATACATTATTCTTGGGCATGATTGGATGTCTGTAAAAGTATTGAAATAGAAAGGTGCGAAACATTCATGTAAACTTAAAGTCTATTATACAATACTTTGCAAAACACAAAAAGGCGTGTAATACAGCTGAACCCTTTCTTTGGACCTCCTGAACACACATGATGTAGCTTGACCCCTCTTGACCCGTCCCTCAAGGCCCAGCAGGTGACTGGATCTAGCATGCACCAACGCACAACTCCAGCAGTGGATATCACTGCAACAACATTTTCGGACATTTCCGCTACTATGACGTATCCCGAGAACCTCTGTTTTTGGAGGCAACAATGCATGAAACAACACACATTAGCCTGCCACGGTGCCGTGAATACAAAGGAGAGTCTCGGGGTCTATAGAGTCTACGAAAACATTGTGTACTCAATAATAAAAACAAAGAGGCGTTGCATGATCCGCAAGGCCGAATGGGGACCCTTTTCTAGAGGTCCAGAGTCCTATTTATAATGTCCCTAGAACGTCTGGCATGGCGTGAAATTAACACCTTCTCCAGTACAGTTAGGTCAGTTAAGAGGCGAATTTCCAAGTGATGGGACTGTACCAAGTGGGATTAAAGTCCTGAAAACTGGTCAAACAACCCAAGCTTCAACCAGGGTCCCCAACACAGCCGCCCAGGACATTCGCAATGAACGATTACTCTCGGGTAAGTTCGTCTCGTCGTAATCCATCTGCACTCTCAACTTTCTCACCCCCCCCCTCTTTCTCTCG
>NW_004797910.1:351973-355798 GCF_000002075.1 Aplysia californica | reverse complement strand
ACACACACACACAAAAACAAAACAACAACAAATAAATAGCGGATGAAATGAACGCCGTTTCTTCATAGATTGGCATGTGTCATTATAATGCAATATTTGTTACAGCTATGGGTATAGCTCTCGAGTTCGAACATCGGTTCAGCGGTACCAGTTTTTAGTGTTGGTATACGTGCAGTCTAGTTCAGCATGACCCTAGGTCATATTATGTTCACGGCTAAACGGTGCTTGGGTCAAGGACATGGAACAATGAGAACTGGTTAGATACATTAAAAGAATAGCGGACCGGAAAGGAGGGGGGGGGGGGTGAAAATAGACGTGAGAGAAAAGTCAAGACGAGGCTTTGGAACAGTAGGACAGAATTTTAAGACGAGACGAACACAGATGTACATAATATAGTTGTCAAATACAAACTTGCATTAAAATTCATACCTTCATATTATTATCAATTTTATTATAATAAATCATTAGTATTGTCATAGCTATAGTTGCACACATATGTTCGCAAAAATAGACTGACGCGCACATACACGCAAGGACAAACAAACAAACAAACAAATTAAAAAACACACACACATACACACAAATTATCACAAATATGCACGTACACATACCTGGTATCGTAAAAAAAAAGATATAAATAACCAGACAGCGAGCTGTAGGTCCAAAGAATTCACGGTATTTCGTATCCTAAACTTACTACGGTCTCTTATTCCCATTCGTTCCCACGGAAAACCACGCTACCCTTCTACCACTCGACCTTAAGTACTCTTTTTGAGCTCCTTGTCTTTTCTATTGTGTATCTCTTCCTCCTTCCAAAGGACAACGATTAGTCGATACTTCAGAACGGCGAACCCCTCGCCGCTTGCCTTAAGATTTATGGGACACCCAGGGGAACCCAATCAAGCGTAAAACTGTCCTCTGCTCGTCAGTTTGTCGGTTTGCGTTACAGAACACGGTACCTCGCCGCCTAGAGGGGGACTGATGGCAGGAAGACACCACAGTAGTTGTAGAACTGTGACTGACTATCCTCTGGGTGTATTTATATCCCCATTTAAAAATCACGCATAAATTAGGACGGTAAAGGCGCTTTTCATAGAATGTGTTTTACCCAATCGAACGACGTGCATTTAAAAGCAGGGGAGTATTCACATACACACACATGCATACGCGCACGCTCGCACACAAACACACAAACACACAAACACACATGTACATGCCCCCCCCCCCATGTATAGAGGACATGCGGTGTGATATCATAGCACTGATCAAAGATTCAAAACACATGTGTAAATTAACACACTTTGGGATCTTAGAAAGAGAAAAATATTTGAAATAAAATTATAGAGAACATTAATTACTTCCTTTTAACAGCAACCCTCACCTTCCACGGGGCGGGACAATAATAACCAAACAAGTAGCATTCCAACAAAACCCAGCCAGTGTAACACGAGTAACATGTACTGTCTCCGATGTCTCTTCTTGTCTTCTCCTTTTCATTTCTCTGACTACAGGGGTAAAGGTTTCCGTCTTTCAGCATAAACAAATACTGTTTTAAAAGGGCGTCTTACTATAAATACAAAACCAACAACCCCACCCCCCCCCCCCGAAATAAAGCAAACAAAAAAACCCCATCCCCTTTTTATAGTACAAGTATGCCTATTCATATTTCTAGCACGTTCTTGTAAAGCAACGGAGAGTCAAAAGGTATTAAGTTTGATGAACGCATCCTGAATACTAACCGACGCGTTTTTGCACTGACTCAAGGTCACACACCGCGGCTCTGAGGGTTTCGGAGGAGGAGGAGGAGGCAGAGCGGGTGGGGTGAGGTGGGGGTGGGGCAGACCGAAGGACTAGACCTGGCTTTAATCACTGCCACGTTTAATTTATAGCCGTGTGAGGCTTTGTTAGGTCCTGTTTTAAGATGACTATCTGATGTCTTAGTAGCTGCCTTCGTTCCAAAAGCCAGAGGCGATTTGGTTCCCCACCCACCCAACCATCAAGAGCACCCCGGCCGCCCCCCACCCGCAAAAACAACACCCCCCCCCCGCCCTACAGACTCAGGTATATCTTCTTCGGAAGTATTTTACTTTACGGTTGGGGGCGAAAGAGAGGAAAAAAGAACGTCCTGTACTTTTAAACTTTATTAGTGCCGACCACACACGCACATGCGCATACACACACACACACACACACACACACACACACACACACACACACACACACACACACACACAAACATACATACACACATACACACACCCACAAACATGCTTACATACACACACATACACACGAGCACACATACACACGAGCACACATAACCCACACACACACACGCACACATATCACACACAAACACGCACACACATACACACAACCAGAGGCTGCAGACAGAGGCCAGAGCGAGAGAGAGGGAGAGAGAGAGATAGAGAGAGAGAGAGAGAGAGAGAGAGAGAGAGAGAGAGAGAGAGAGAGAGAGAGAGAGCAAAAGGTACCCATAATTTATTCCCCACACCAAATTACCAGGAAATATGCTACCAGGGAAGTGAAACGAGAAAGAAAAGGGCTGGGTATAAGAGCATCATTTTCCCCACGAATGGAAGACAGGGGGGTACAAAAAACGAGTCGGGTATTAAATAGATTAGAGGTCATTATTCGTGACCGAAAAAGTGGGTATTATGAGGGTGTGGTGACGTTTAAATGGTCGACTACTTCTCTAAAACCATCTGTGTTTGGCTTTGCTTGCTTGGGGAAACTAATAGCTACCTAGCTTCATTTTTTCGTCTTCTCCATCTTCTTCTTCTTCTTCTTCTTCTTCTTCTTCTTCTTCTTCTTCTTCTTCTTCTTCTTCTTCTTCTTGCTGTGACTCTACTATCCTTACTCGACAACAAAGGATAGACAAATTGTTTACTTCCTTTTCTTTGAAATGAAACTTAAATACATGTAGGTGTTTTTATGCCCTCATCGACGCAGTTTAGATAATTAAGGAGCCGGGTTCTGATCCTGCCTGTCAGAGCCAACCCAGGCAGACAGGGAAACCACAAGTAAAAGTTCAAGACACTCGATAAACATTTCTCCCCACTCTGGAATCGAACTCGGGTCTCTTACGCGCGACAGCGAAGTGCTTTACCTATATACCACAGACGCCGGGCTCCTTTGCTCTGCTCACTTTGTTTTTCAGCATTACTTATCATTATATACGTACCTTTCTAGCCGTTTACGTAAGTAAAGTTAAACAAACAGCTAATATTCTACTTTCCCCCTCCCCACATCCCTTTTTTTGGTTCTCCTTTCCATCCACACTCACACACTCGTGCCAGCTGCTCAGTTTTCGGAGAAAATGTGTATGTGGGAGGGTGGGGAGTATAATTACCTGTGAGGGGTTGGGGAGGGGGGGGGGCAAGTGGTGCATATGAGGTGGGGGAGGGCTGAGGGGGTGGTTACCCAAGACAAAAATTGACCTCGAGACGGAACAGAGGCCAGGGACCAGTGTGCGGCGCCAGGTGCAACCTGACAATTTTCAGACATGGTGGTAGAAAGAATACCGGGTGGAGGAAGTACTACTACTACACGTATAAAGGTGTTTGGCAGCCTGAACTGAATATCCTTTAGCTGGGATGCTTTTCGCAGCTTGCGAGTAGAGATTGGATGAGACGCTGTAATGTGACTTGGAAGTGTTTCGTGTTTGCAGCTATTTGCGTTCGCCTGTTTTTTTGTTTTTGTATTTTTTGTCGGTGTGGATGGTCTTATTATGTGTTTGTGCGTGTGTGCGCGTGTGAGGGTGTGTGCCTGTGTGTGTGTGTGTGTGTGTGTGTGTGTGTGTGT
>NW_004797910.1:345144-347644 GCF_000002075.1 Aplysia californica | reverse complement strand
ACGGAGCAATAATATAAGCAGACACAGACAAAGGTTGAGCTAACCACATGTGTTGGATGAGGAGACGTTAAAAATCCCTTCCACGAGGTGGTCGAAAATTAAAGTGAGAGGAGAAGAGACTAGAGCGAGGTGTATTCTGTCTGCTCACACTCGGCTTCATTTGGGAAAGGGGAGGAGGTCGAAGCTAAAAATAGCTGACGTGAGGGCTAAATGAGCTATGAGGGTAAACTTTATAGATGTGGAGGGGGCGGAGGTGGAGGGGGAGAGCTCAGCTACCTGCTCCCTTCCCTGGCCCGAGGTTCACACCTGAACTTTTTCACACACAAGCAACTCGAAACTCTAAAGTTCCAGGGGAGGGAAGGATTTATCGAAGCCATCAGTCACAATCATGTAACTGCATTCTTTGTGCTCGATTAAATACAAGACAAGATAGCGTAAAAGAAGAAAAAAAGGAAAAGGAACAGTTTCCTTTCCGCAATGTCCAATTCCCTAGGTAGGTATGTATTCTACTTTTAAAAGCCAATTTAAAAAACCCAACAACTTTGGAGATGTTAATCGAACGTAAAGTGAAAGAAATAATCATAAATATAATGAAGTTTGAAGCGCGTAAGGTCTTTTGTACCAAGACAATTCTGAATTAAAAACAGGTAAGTTCTTCAAAGTGAAAAAACCACGCATCCCATCATAACTTATACGTTTTTATCCCCCTTGATCTTAGCATAATTCTCAAAAACAGGCACAACATGTGTTATCAATAAAACAACCAGGATTTTTGTAACGGATACCGTACTAATGTTCCATACTGCGCAGGACTTGCAGGGCTAATTAAGCAACTAGTGTCATACTCATTAGCCCCTCGAACGTTCTGACATAACGTTGAGACCTGACCCAGAAACACAATCTGATTTTTCTGGACGCAAACATCCTGGAAGATAACTCACCCCCACTGGGACATTAGCGGGAGGTCAGGTCAATACGATCCCCATTGCTGGAAAAATAAAATAAGAAAACAAAACCATAACCAAAGAAAAACATCAAGCCGTATTTCATCTCTTACACATTCTTCTTTTTTCTTACCTCCTATTTTCCTTTTGAAATCTGTTCTAAACTAACGGTTTTTTTAAAGCTCTAGACAGTGATTGCCACTACTTATTATCATGTCCATGTCCTAACATCTTTGTAGCTTCTCTCATAATGTCAATAAGACGTCATTTAAACGGTTGTCAGTTGCATGATGTGCCCTTGAGCAAGGACTGGAAGTTATGTTAAACCAAGCTGAAGAATGCTTTATTGGACTAGATAAAAATTGAATTCTGTGAATGTTAATGCAATGACTTTTGCTAACAATGAAAGTGGCCTTAATTATAGAAACAGGAAAAAAAACCCACAAAGCAGGGGGTACTTCTAAGAAATAAAGTCATTTCCCCCATCACGTTCGATGTCAGGCAACAGCAAGTATGAATTATTTTTGTCCGTCAACAGACTACCTTGGGTTGTAAAACCAAAGTAACATAAAATCGATAACAAATGACAACATCTTAATACTGATGAAGACTGCGTGATCGATCAATCAGAATATCAACCGAATCAGACCAAAGGACAGGAAAGAGTAAATTACGCACATCTATCGCAAACTCTAGAATTGTCTTTAGAGAAGCTAATCAAAATTCCCATTCCACGACCCTGTGCTTGGATTCAAGTCAAAGGTAAGAGAATTGACTTTTCAAAAATTGATATAGCACTGAGACAGAAACATCAAGAGCAGAAAACATCACATCACTACTTGAGCTGCAGGCGAAAGACACTCCTTAATTAAATGAAACAACCCGATAACTCTTCTTTTTTTATCAGCGCATACAAGGCCTCACAGAGAACCCCATACACCCAACAACATACACACACAGACATAGAAACACACACACACACACACACACACACACACACACACACACACACACATCACCACCACCACCACACACTTCCCCTCCCCTTTCATGGACATAAAGTGACTCTGAAATGCCCCGAAATGTAACAGAAATCGCTGTAAGCATTTGGGAAATCCTGGATAGCCCATCGTATCAAAGTGGATATAAAGCTGTGTAGGCAGTAGAGTTCCAGAGATGTCCGGAGGAAGCTGATAGTAGATAACGAGGGGAGGGGAGGGCCATGAATTTGATCACTATACTGAATGTCTGGGGTTAGGCTGCTTTGGGAGGGGATGCCGGGTGAAGGGGGAGGAGAAGGAAGAAGTAGGTGGAGGAGGTGGTGGTTCCAAGATAAGCATTATAATTTACATCCGTATGACCTGTAGTTTGAATCAGGTTGGAGGAATGAACGGTAGGGGAAGGTGGTATCAGGTAGAGACAAAGAGAAACAGAGAGGGAGAAGGGGAGAGATAAACCGATATATATATAGAGAGAGAGTGGGAGAGAGGGGGAGTGAGAGTGAGAGAGAAAGGGAGAGAGATTAGAGAGAAAAAAAGAGAGAGAAAGATATATAT
>NW_004797910.1:342632-343070 GCF_000002075.1 Aplysia californica | reverse complement strand
CCCCCTCCCCTTTTCACCCAGTTTATCGCCATAAAATGGCACAGGTTATATTGAGCGATTCACTGTTTTGCAGTTTCAGTGGAGAGACACGTAAAAGTAAAATTTGGAGAATAAACCACAACAACAATAACAATATCGTTATTGCTTTCTACAAATGATAGGATGCTCCTCTTGTTCAGAAATAAATTGTGATGGCATTCCCATAGATTACGGATTTTGGCAGGCTAATATTTATAGAAATCATCCGGACTCTTGCTATCGCCTATTTTCTTGCCCGTGTTTATTCATGATTACCTGGTTGTTCGTATATGACTCTTTCTCTCTTTAATTCCCATCTTCCTCTCTCCGACTCTGTAGCTCTTATTTTCTTCCCCATCTCTCTAATTCTATCTGTTTGCCTATGTATGTATCTCCGTGTGTATGTATATGTATGAGGGG
>NW_004797910.1:340398-341407 GCF_000002075.1 Aplysia californica | reverse complement strand
CCAAGAAAATGTAGGACGAATGAGAACGCTTTAAGAGCAGTTACTTTTTTCCCGGAAAGAGAAGAGAACGGAACAGTTATTATGGATCCATTTCTATAGAATACTCAAAGGTTAGGGGTGTAGCATTCAAAATAAAGCATGATCAATAAAGTACGAAGATAAATAGACAAAAAGAAAAATAGACAGGCATACAGACAGACTAACAAACAGACAGGCATACAGACAGGGGAGCATATGGAAAACTCTTTTTTTTTTAAATTGTGTTTTGCGGCGCTCGCAACTGCATAAGGTCATATGAGTGCGCGGGACACAAACATTTTTCAATTGGTAGGAATTTTTGAAAATTGCCTGGTAGCGGCCAAACCATATTCTTATCGATTTTAGACCACCAAGGGATCTTTAATGTGGGCAACTTTTGCACATGGGACCTCCGAGATTTTTCGCCCTTGTTCGAGAAGGCTAGGAGAAGATCTTTCCTACCACAAGATCAGGGGTGGGGGTGAAAGACAGCAGTAAGAAGGACCCATGGAGTAACAGCAGAAAGGCTGCAGAAAGAGTCAGGATCCCAAAGGAAGGGGTAAAGGATGTGAGGGGGTGAGGGCAGAAAGTGGATACAAAAACAGACGACAGAACATTGCTAGAGAGCAGGAACGGAGGTTAAAGGAGACCATTTTAGAGAAGAAAGTGTTTCCGTAGCTACCCGGATTCGAACTCGAGACCTTTGAATGAGAGGCGAACGCCTTAACCTCTAGGCCTCGAAAGCCCAATAGAGGGATGATAACTCACATATTTGTAAATATGAACAGATAAAGTGAAGGAGACCGAAATCATGTTGAACATATATACGTCGCTGACCAATCACAACTAAAGGCATCTGGTCCATGCATGTACTTTAAGTATTAAAGAAAAAAAAAAGTAAAAAATACTATATCATTTGTTTTTGCTCTATGAAGTGACTGCATAACTTACTCCAACCATCCATCGATCCCCATAAGGTGAGAACGTGCCA
>NW_004797910.1:338788-339976 GCF_000002075.1 Aplysia californica | reverse complement strand
GGAGAGAGAGAGAGAGAGAGAGAGAGAGAGAGAGAAAGTGAAAGTGTGTGAGAGTGAGGCGCGATGATGGGAGGCTTGGTGAAAGAGTATAGCGTAGACCTACACGCATACGGATCTGAGTCCAGTTTTTTAAAAAAGATATTGAAAATAATTTAAATGTATGCAAGCTATCACAATGTCTGCATGTAGATGCAAACCCGATATTTGGGATACTTAAGCCTTCTTACATTATCCCGCACCTACTCACTTAGTTGTCCAATAACTAAATAAGGAGAGATCCAAAATAAGCGAAATCAACAAATGAAGAAAGTCATTAAGTAATTTCTACATCTTCTCTTTCTACGTTTGTTTGCCCCAAAGTCTAATCTAAATACCGACCATGTAGAAAAATGTATGGTTAAAAAAAATAATCAACGTAATAGAAGATGTTCTAACACCCCACCCCACCCCACCCCCATTAACACTTTTAAAAATATTTAGGGGGTGGACGGCTTCCACCCTGGTTGAGATACACCAATCGAACAGAAATACCTAGATACTTGTCAAAGTTATAATTATTAAACCCTCAAAATCACAGAAATGACACCACTTGAAGGAAATAACGGAGCTCACTACACACAGTTGAATCGCCTGAATGATAGATTCTAGCTACTGCACTGAATCACACGCAAAACGTCATCGAAACTACAGCCACGCACACTCGTTACAAAAATGAAACAATGATAGACGACAGCACCGTCTAGGTACAGTCGGAAAACAAATCTGGTATCGTTTAGCACTGCCGAACGTTCACATATTTTTGGCCATTCGGAAAAACAAAAACAAAACACAAAAAAACAAAACAAAAGCCAGAGCAAAAATCGGCCCTCGTCGCCGGTTGGTGCAATCACTCAGCATCACAGATCGAAGTCATGTGACCAGCTCACAGACCGGATGTGTCCTTGTGCCTCCCACCCCTGCTTGATGTGATGGAGAGAGAGAGAGAGAGAGAGAGAGAGAGAGAGAGAGAGAGAGAGAGAGGGGGGGGAGGGGATCTTTTTGTGCGAGAGACTGATCCCTTTTCATTCCGCCCTTTAAACTCGTTCATTAAGCAGAATGATTTTACAGATTGGAGATGCTGGAAATTAATTGCTTATATTTCGGCAGCACGCCAGCCACTTCTTGTTTATCCAAACAAGTGACGAAAGA
>NW_004797910.1:331027-334550 GCF_000002075.1 Aplysia californica | reverse complement strand
ACACACACACGCACACGCACGCACACACACACACACACACACACAAACACACACACAGAAATGATTACTCACACAGACACACACATGAACACATACTATTACGCTCACGCGTAACAAAAACTTGTTACGCCTCTCACTGTCTTTCTTTCACTTTTGAGAAATCTTATCCTTTCCTTGTCTGATCATCCGCTCATCTGCTACCGTTCAAACTGTCCGCCTATATCCATCCGTCCATAAATTATGTGCCAATGTGTACATAGTACATAGCCGCTGACGAACCTGCAGGAATGGGTGATTGGCGGGTGCTCTGCAATATGGTGTGGTTTGCTTCTTCTCTCCTATCAAACATCTATCGTCTTTATTTCCCCTTCTTCTTTTTTATGTTTGTTACTCTCTTGTAACACCTCCACAGAATTCTACACTTATAGAACGGGAACTGTACCACGTGACCTGTGAGGAATTGAAGACCGAAAACAATGGCGTCTTGAGGGCACAATTTATCGTTTTCGGAAGTAACCCTATAGCTTTTAAAGCAAGAGCGGCTTTTACAAACGAGTGAAAAGTGGAACATTTACTGTCCAGTTTGTAATTTTGAGTTACAGAATTCACTGTGCAACTAGAGATTGGAATTAAGGTTTTAAATTGTTGTGTTTTGGAGTGCAACAACAGAAAAAGCAGACATAGAGAGTTTATATATATAAGATCTACAGAACTGAAAAAAATTCGTAACACGATGGGATTGTTCACAGCACTTCTAGCTTCCCACACACATTTTGCATACGCATATGGCCTACGTAATTTTTTAGAAGCAAAACTTGTTACAAGAAATTTGTTTTACACTGAACATATTTTTTCACTAGATCTAATTAATGTTCTCAAAACATGCGTTCAATAATTAACTTTATGTCGCCAGCAGAAGTAGAAAAAAGGACGGACTTGCTTTTAAAAGAGATTTAGCTCCAGCTATAAACTTTTTAAAAATCTGTAGAAACCATTGACTGGGATTTTTTTTTTAATATTGGGCTAGTATTTATTAAAGAATTTTCTTTAAAGAAATTTCTAGAATAATATAGAACCTATAGATGTGTACAAATGTTTGAAAAAAATACTCATCGGTTAAGACGGATTGATATAGATCTAAGTCATTGTGTAAAAGTAGGAGAATCTAGATCTAGGTGTTCGATAGTTCAGTAGCCTAGATATTTGATAATAAGTTGCGCTACAGTAGTAGAGATAGCGTATTATTTTCATCCGAAACATTAATTTCCGCATCCATACACCTTTTTGGGCCTTTATAAGCACTGATGTAGTCCTACTTTAATTATGTTACTTTCATTATTGTTTTTGAAAGCATCTTCAATTCCTTTCACTTTCACTTCCCACGCGCTGGCACATATAATTATGATTATAATTTAAGATTCCAAATCTGACGAATGTATTATTAAATAGCGTATAATGCTGAGTTAGCCAATGCATTGCAATGCGCACTATTATCAATTATTGAATTGTAACAAGACTTCAATTTGATCCGTAACAAGAGACCACTTATTTTTTCATACGTGTTCATGGATTTGTGTTTGTTTACTGTGTGCGGGGATTAAAAATTAAAGATTAAAGATTCCAGATCTGACGAATGTATTTATGAAATAGCGTAATAGTGCTGGGTTAGCCGATGCCTTGCGATACAAGCTTTTATCAATTAATTGAATTGTAACAGGACTTCGATTTGATCCGTAACAAGACAACACTTATTTTGTCTTATACGTGTTCAAAAATGTGTGTTTGTTTACTGTGTGCGGGCATTAAAGATTCCAGGTCTGACGAATGTATTTATTAAATAGCATATAGGCCTATAGGGCAGGGGTGGCCAACGCATTGCGATACGCACTTTTATCAATTGATTGAATTGTAACAAGACTTCAATTTGATCCCTAACAAGAGACCACTTATTTTTTCATACGTGTTCATGGATGTGTGTTTGTTTACTGTGTGCGGGGATTAAAAATTAAAGATTAAAGATTCCAGATCTGACGAATGTATTTATGAAATAGCGTAATAGTGCTGGGTTAGCCGATGCCTTGCGATACAAGCTTTTATCAATTAATTGAATTGTAACAGGACTTCGATTTGATCCGTAACAAGACAACACTTATTTTTTCTTATACGTGTTCAAAAATGTGTGTTTGTTTACTGTGTGCGGGCATTAAAGATTCCAGGTCTGACGAATGTATTTATTAAATAGCATATAGGCCTATAGGGCAGGGGTGGCCAACGCATTGCGATACGCACTTTTATCAATTGATTGAATTGTAACAAGACTTCAATTTGATTCGTAACAAGAGGCCACTTATTTTTTTATACGTGTTCATGAATGTGTGTTTGTTTACTGTGTGCGGGGATTACAGGGGGACAAGCCCATCCCCTCGACATGTGATCCAGAGTATGGGGATACATTTTTCTCAAAATGCACACAGCTCTGAAATCCTTGACCAGTGATCACTCGCCATGGAACTCTTTCTGTTGTGACTGTAGACACAAGTTCCTTCATTATCACATCTGAATGAGCCTATCATTCATGCATTAGAAATCACACTCCCAACTCACAGAAAATGACTTTAAACATAATATTCAGGAAACATATGCCAGTTCCACTCTTGTTTACTTTGTTTTGCATTATTGGCTTTTATGTGTAAAACAATATTTAGAGGCCTTTTCTGCATTTTTGTGTTTTTGGCAGCATGTACAATAGGCCTATGTATTTTATGTGCAACCGACACATTGTCCAATCGTAGATCTTGTACTAATCAAGACTATATTTAGATATTTTTCCAACAGAGTTAATGTTCATAATTAGTGTTATTATCAAGTCTATTGTAATTGTGAAGATCTTTAGTAGATCTAGATCTAGTAGTAGATCTAGAGATCTAGATCTAGATCTATCTAGATCTAGATCCCATCACATCATTAAAAAAACAACAACAAACCAACAATACAGATACAAAAACATTGTAACATTGCCAATTATGACACATTGTTGGCAGTAAAAATGTACTAGACTATTTCACTATATTTCTTCTTCGAAGAAAGTTTTAAAATACTGATGTAAGGTGTCTTCCAAGCCCTACCACTAGCATCAGCGTGCATAGCAACGCGAAGCCTCGCTGTGCGGCGCAGCCAAAGGTGCCCTCAACTGGCCGCCATGTTTTAGTTTCAATTCCTCACAGCGAATCGGCGATCGCGAAGAGGGAGTTCCGCTTCTATAAGTGTAGAATTCTGTGAACACCTCTAATCTTTTTGCGCTCATATTATGACCTTATACAGTTGTGAGCGCCGTAAAACCTCTACTAAAAAACGAACCTGCAGGAACAGCCACCTTTCGAAGACAATCACCTGTACAAACGACCACTTCTCACTTCACTCTTGGTTATTTTATTTTATTTTATTTTTTTATTTTTTTTTTGGGGGGGGGGGGGCGGTAGGGATGGTATTAGAATTACACTGTCCAAGACGTTTATTTGTCTTA
>NW_004797910.1:328414-330429 GCF_000002075.1 Aplysia californica | reverse complement strand
GTTATTTTTTCCCAGTCTTCTACCTTTTTACAAGAAGAGTTTCATTAAGGACGGACTGTGGGAAAAGGGCTCATCTTTGCTGAGCCCTAAAGACATTTGATTGGCTGCTGGGTTACTATAGTTGTAAGCGGGGACAACAGTGATTGGATAAGCGAGCAAGCCGCCAGGTTGATCACGCTGTGTTCATTACGGTTTCAACTGCTTATTTCAGTATAGAGAAACTTTCATTTACTTTGGGATAGAGTTGGGGGTGGTGGTTGGGGAGGGGGTAGGGGCTCAAGCCCGTGAGCCCTTCACTACCCACCGCCATTGGATATAACAAGTCAAAATCGCGAAAAAAAACGAACCCGAAGCTTTGTCATACGTGGGCAGAATCAAAGGGTGTTAGAGTTTTTCTTTTGTGGTTTGTATGATTTGAGCTAGACGAACAAGATATCGTATTCCCTCTCTATGTCTGTTTAGTTTAGTAAAGAGTTTTACGGCACTTGCAACACAATAAGGTCATATAAGTGCCGAAGATTAGAGGTGTTACAAGAGAGTAACAACAAACGTAAAAAAGAAGGAGGAGAGATAAGGACGATAGATGTTTAAGAGGAAAGAAGGAGCAAACCACACCAGAGCTATGTCTGCTTATTCTTTGCAAACTTAAACTCAAATACTTTATGCGTATTTAATGACTTGAGTATTAAATTATATCGTTTGTTTCCTTTTGTTTATCAATTAAAATATTTTCTACATATTATATTTTTCCTCAGGTCTCAAAACGGAGGTGGCACTCTGTCTGGGCAATGGTCACATCACTATTTGTGAGGCAGCGTGGTGGAATCAGGCTCTCGTCAATTTTTGGGCATGTAGAGTTATTGGTATAATCGGAAAGCTTGTTCACTTGTCTTTATTTGGATGGCAAAATATCCATTTATCTTGAATGTAAGTCAAGATATTTGCGAATGAAGGAGGTGGGGGTCACCTGTTTTCAGAGGAAAAAGTAGTGAGAAAATGGCCGCTAAAGATTAGTTATTTCCTTAGCTTAAGAGTCGGCGGTAACTGAAAATTTACATTTTTTGTGCCTTTTATCAACGTTTTTCAGATAAATCCACACAGAAATGAGTTCTTTAATGGGCATGAAAGGTGTGGAACCAAAAAACAAAAATTTGATAAAAATTCATAAACCTGAGGAAAAATGAAAGTTTCTTCACTTTGGTTATTTTGACGAGAGCCTGATTCCACCACGCAGCCCCACATTTTATTCAGAAATACATCCTTCCAACAATAATATTAAAATAGAGTTGATTTTTCAAGATAATAAATGTAGCAAATCCAGTTGGGAACTCCTGTTTGGGTAATACCTTACTGGAAAAATTGTAATATTGTAATTGTGTCACTATCCACACTGTTTATATCATTTAGAAGGCGGGCTGGCTAGACCCTGCTTGTCAGAGCCAACATGGACTGAGAGGGATATAACGTCCCAGCAGGCAGACGGGGATACTCGATAAACAGTTCCCCCTCACGGGAATCGATGTCAGGTCTTCTGTGTTCGACAGCAAAGTTTCTAACCTCTATGCAATAGACGCCAGCATACACCAGTGAGTATCCACAGCAGGTACCCCTGCCCAGCATCGGGCTACCAACAGAGCTATCGTGTCTCGAATCTAGACTTAGCATATTTAAACTCTGGAACAGTGGTCTCACCAATCACCTTTATTTCTATCCCCTCTAAAGACAATCTTTTAGCCTGTAATTGCACTGGCTCGCGAGTTGAACAGTTCTCGACTTGTTTTAGTCCTAGTTCGTGCTTCGGAATGCCACACGCGTACAACTTTGACAGCAATACGTGAGTGGGCGGCGGCTACCTCCGTCTAGCTTAACCGGGACCCTTTTACAGAACGCCCAACAATTATCACAGATCGCTTTCCTGTGACCGGCTGACCTTTAGAAGGTGTCATACCCGGCGGAGTGACCGGATGCACCCCACTTTTCCTTCTCTATCCCTCAAAATAGCTGAAATCTCCTCC
>NW_004797910.1:324900-327663 GCF_000002075.1 Aplysia californica | reverse complement strand
TCTCTCTCTCTCTCTCTCTCTCTCTCTCTTTCTCTCCCTACTTGTGTCTCACGCGGTGGTGCACTTATTTCGTCCATGCTCATTCACAGAGGGGGAAAAGGGGGGGGGGGATAAACTTTTACCATCTATTGCGCACGGCGAATGGTAACATCTCTCGCGAGAGCATTACGCTAAATGCCTTTTCAGTTCAGTACGAGTACCAATCGTCCGGTTTTAGTTTGCTTTCTCCATAAACTCGTGCTATAATAATATTCTAGACAGTGCACTCTGACGTAATCGATGTTCACCACGAAGCGCATTATTTGACTAAATTTGGATCCAAGCGAAGGACACGGTCTATTCTGTTGCGGTTTGTTGTTTTTGGGGGGAAGGAGGGGTGGGGGCGGGGATGTGATGTGCCGTGTGCACTTAACGATGGCAAGACTGGTGATTTCTTCTTCATCCGAGTGCCTATGATGTGCACGCTCAACAGCTTCGTGTTTTACAGGCCCAAGAGTGACAGCCATGATATTGTACGGTCTGGGATATTTTAGTTCAAGTCTGTGACTTCATCAGACGTAGACGGTTGGGTTCCTTTTAAATATCAATTGAGTTGCACAAACCAGATCAAAGTGAGCCGGGTTACATTTTTTAAAAACTTTCCAAATCTCGCAACAATGCATGTATGCACCCTATAAAGTATAAAGTTGCAGAGAAGATCACTGCGTGAAGTATTGCCTAAAAATTTGGTCCTTCTTACGTTATAACATCATTTAGAATTGGTTCTTCCATTATCTTTTTGGCACTCTTTTTTTAAGCTACAGAGAGTTGAACAATTTCAATGGTTTAATTTCTCCTCTTTCACTTATGTAGACTGTAAAAGCTATTAATGTTAGAGGTAGATCATTCATCATCTGCCCACATGGTCATGCTTAGAAGTTGAGGTAGATGCTATGCCCTTGCCCTAGTGCAACCTTGATCTAATTGAACTTGGCATTTCTCCGGCCTCAAGGGCTGATTGTTTCCGCCAGGTAATGATTCACATGGTACTAACAGATCATGTTGTACTTAGTCCACCTAGTGTCTTACCAAGGAGAGTTTTAAGTGCACTTGTTTCTGAAATATGACATAACTAGCTGGGCCACCTTTTGGTGAAAGGAATGATCGGTGCATTAACATCAACTGAAAGTCATTGGCCTACTATGTTTACACTCTACTGGAATGGAGCAATACATTCTGAGACATGCAAAAAATTAGAAGGTTTAGATATAGTGATGTATATATTGATTCTCTATTCTGCTTTCGTGGTTGTACACTCCAGAATTTCAATATTCTGCTTTCGTGATTGTACACTCCAGAATTTCAAAGGTGTGGAAACAGTGCACACGGCTATCGAACTGAAGCCCCACTTGTTTACAATGGCATCTTAGAAGACGGTCCTTCCCAAGATTAGATCTAAACGACACTAATGAAAAAAGGAAAATTAAACTACCGTGACTTCAGGCTCCTCAATAGAACTGTGCACCCTTTAAATGATTCTGAACCACCATTAGTTTTGTCAAAATTCGAAAGTTAAGTGGTTCCGAAGTTTTAGGCTGCAAAGTGACGAACTTTCACAAATATAATATGTATAGAAAACATTATAAATATTCCCCTCTCAACCTCGATTGCTGTGACTTTTACTCCATAGATCTACTGAAAAAGCACAAACATGTTTAGTTGATGTCAAGCTCGGCTATGATGTTGGTAACTACGGTTTTAATATAAACACGATTTCCTGTACTGTGCTTCTTTGTGAAATCTTTATTGGTGAAAAAAATACTGGATTCTTTCCGTTTAACGAATGTTTATGGGAAATTCAGCATCAAAACTAACGTTTCAAAGTAGAAAGATACAATGAGGGTCTACGAAAGCGTGCTTTATTGAGAATTCACACTAACTACCTCCCTGACATTTCACCTTATAATAAAAAGTAGGTCTTTCTGTCCGTTATAGTTGTTGCTGTTGTCTTTTTATTTACATCATTAAACTTTGGAGCTCCATTAAACACATTCTAGACTACTTCGAATCTTAAAAACTTTATCTGCATACCAAAACATCTTTGTAAAAGGGCATATAATATGTGAAATTTAAGCATCGAACTTGGAATAATATCTGCTGGCCGAAAAAAAATCTGCAAGCAAAGGGCCAACACGATCAGCTGCATTTCGTCATGTGTGTTTACATGAACAAAATATAAAGGCATCGTGTTAGTACTTTCTTGTCAGAGTGAGTTCTTTCATTTTTCGATAACTACTCTCATAATTCCACTGAGGGTCAGATAGACGGTCATGGTCACCAACGAAAAAGTGTTAAGAAAAACGAGACAGAGACTGCAATGAAGTGGGGAAAAGGCGGTGGTGATGGATTGGACATACTCTCATGACGTCAGGCAGCTACATAACAAAAAAAATGTTGGACTAGAATCCTCAGAGTAAAAGATCAAGCAGAAGACACGTAGAACCTAAAATAGATCAACAGAAAATGATGTGCAGAAAAGTGGGAAGACATGGAATAACACCAAGAGGCTAACCTAGAATAGGAAACGTTAAAAAAGTGTTTCTTCTTGGCCTATACCCTGACCAAGGGCGAGAAAGGCAATAGCAATGACTTTTCCAATTTTTTCTTAATTTATCCCTTGTTCCCCCATCCTACGAGTTATAGGCTACACATGATTATCCCCTCCCATTTCATCTCTCTCTCTCTCTCTCTCTCTCTCTCTCTCTCTCTCTCTCTCTCTCTCTT
>NW_004797910.1:323552-324751 GCF_000002075.1 Aplysia californica | reverse complement strand
TCCCCCCTCACATTCTGACTTGTTACCCCCTATTTTCTAAACATACTGCCCACCCTAACACCCCTTCCCAACAAGCCTGCAGCTATAGCGGCGCATTCTGGACCCTGGAAGAGCAAGAGTAAGTCTGTGGTCTAAATTCGGAAACTGGGGTCTTCTCGGCCATGTTAAGCAAATAATTAAACCAGTAGCAACATTGGGAGAGGGTTGGGGGTGGCACCAGGTTTGGTGGTCATTCTCATGGTCAGAAACTTCAGGATGGGGGGGGGGGGAATTTAGGGTAGTTCTGCCTGAGGGGTTTGGCGGTGGTTGATATGGCAAAGGGAGAGAAAGGGGGAAGAGAGGGGAAGAGACTTGCACGCATAGAATCGTATATGGGGAAGTATAGAGAGACAGACAGAAAGGCTACGAAAGCCACTTATAAACAGAGTTGAAATATTAACAAAGATGTATACCAGGACTCACACTCACACGCTCACATACGCACGCACACACACATACACACACACACGCACACACACACACACACACACACACACTCACACACACACATACAAACACACACAAACACACACACACACACACACGCTAACACACTCACATACAAACAAACAACGAAACAAAAAACGAAAAAAAAATGTGCGCGTGCGTCCCACTTATGTGGTGAACATGTGAAAAATCCCTACGAGAAAACAGTTGTTTCAACATTGAGAGCTGATTGCAGGCAAAGGAAGGAAGCTATTAATGTCAAGAATAGCAAATACAAACGCTACCAAGTGTCTATCAGGGGAAAAAATGTGCACAAGTCCTTCGGCCCACCTACCTGTACAAATGCTGTGAGTTCACCACTGGGCTATGCCAATCCTGACAGATCGAAAATAAAGAGGCATGACTTCTTCACCTTACCCTTCTATTTCTTTTACTTTTTTATGAGGTTCTGGATCTGTGTCTAATGTACTCGCGGGATCTTTCACCTCTGGTGGAACTTTTCCAAAGCTAAATATCAACCTTAAACTCCAGAACGGCTAAAGAAAAACTCATATGTGCAGACAAAGTATAGGTTCATGAGTCCACTGAACAAGCACACACAGGGCTCAGACTCAGTTTGATGTTTAATTTGTCACAGAAGAAGAAGACGAAGAATAAAAATGCCGATAGTAATCGAAGAAGAAGAAGAAGAAGAAGAAGAAGAAGAAGAAGAA
>NW_004797910.1:321958-323021 GCF_000002075.1 Aplysia californica | reverse complement strand
AAGAAGAAGAAGAAGAAGAAGAAGAAGAAGAAGAAGAAGAAGAAGAAGAAGAAAAGAAAGAGATGATGATGATGATGATAATGATCACAATTAAAACCGATAAGACCATTTGGAGCTGCCAAGAGTAGCAGAGACATGTGATACACCTTTGATAAACTGTATTACCTCTGCCTTGCCAAAGACCTAGTAGGTTCAGCGCCCACCCCCCACCAAAAAAAGGAGAGAAACATTTGAGAGTGCGAAACGGTTAAGGACACAACACACTTCGTCCTCTTTTAATCACAAAATGTCTCGGGTTTTCAACTAGGAAAATTTATTTTTGGTACCTAGCTGTAAAGTGAAAATCTTACAATTTCTTCATAACAAACCAGATTATTGTGATTAATCACACAAGGAATAACATTACGCCTAATTTTTTTTATATGAGACTGTATGTTTGCAGTTTTTGAGGTTACTTAAAAAAACAACCCATTATCTTGCTTTTTAACCTACTCCTTTTTCCCATCAAGCAAGCGTTGGCAGTGTACTCAACAACTGAGAGATCACAGAGGCAAGCCAGTTACCCGCCCTTGGCTCCCCTGATGTATCCGGTCTTGTGTCAAAATGGTGGTAGTTTCAAGGTGTGAAGAAATGGGTGTCACTTGGAATTGAGTTCGAAAGGGTGACTGGGTCTGAATATACAGTAGCCGCATTTTGTTCACCCAGGAAATTCCCTGGGCCGCTGGGTGGCCTACTGCTATCTGATGGACTGTCGCGCCTTGTTTTACAGTTTGTGTCTCAAGCTCGTTTTGCTTTTGTTCTTCGTGTCCGCTTTGGCAAAAAGTCGTGAGGTCGAAGGCAAATATTATGAGAGGGGAGAGCAAGCTTTTGAACTCTCTTTTTAATGACTTGTTTTTACCTTTGAATCTACCTCGTTTCTCTCTCTTTCAGTTTGGCTCTATCGTAATGCTCACCCTCCCTCGCCCCTTTTTTGTCTCTGTCTCTGTATCTCTCTCTCTCTCTTTCTCTCTCTCTCTCTCTCTCTCTCTCTCTCTCTCTCTCTCTATCTATCTATCTATCTATC
>NW_004797910.1:319422-320687 GCF_000002075.1 Aplysia californica | reverse complement strand
GGGGGGCTGTTACGTCATTCGAAAAAATGAAAAAGGGAGGAGAGATGATGGGGAAAGTGATTACTGAGACAGTGATATACGTACTTCTGCTTTTGAGAAAAGGGGAGCTAAATGGGGTGTGTAAATGGTGAAGAAAGTGATATTCTCGGGCTGGAGTCTTTAAATGAAGAAGAAAGTGATCCTTCGGGAAGAAAGAGTCGAGGTGGTGAAAACAGAATACAATTTGTCGCCTGTAGCGACTTGCAATTATATTATGATCAAGGCCTGCTTGGTATCTTTAAACAAAGTATTGAGATTGGATTGGGGAGAGGAGGGGGAATAAACCTTGGTCTCTGAATCATAAAAGAACAGAGGGATAGAGTGAAATGACACCGCTCGCGACGAAAAAGATGGGTGGTACCAGGGAAACATGGAGACCGGAAGAGAGAGAGAGAGAGAGAGAGAGAGAGAGAGAGAGAGAGAGAGAGAGAGAGAGAGAGAGAGAGAGAGAGAGAGAGAGAGAGAGAGAGGAATCTAAAGATGATGATGCAAGTATTTTGTAATTATATTATTCAATTTAAGAGACAAACTGCTTCGACAACCTCTGACAGGGCCAACCAAGTCTGAGAAGAAAACAATGTCCTAGCCGATAGATTGTAGATACCTGATTTTAAAAAACCCCACCTCATAACTGGAATCTATCCCACATCTTCTACGTGCGATACGCTTAACAGTTACTCACCTCAAACGCTTGTGTATTCGTATGTCGGATTAGACGAAGTGAAAAAGGCAAAATTCAAACAAATGGCTTGAAATTACGCGTTCCAAACTGTGGGTATTCAAATCAGTTTCGTCATCACCTTGGTTAGAAAATGGCCTTGCCACATTGTCTTACTAATGGAGCTATCAGAGAAAGGGATGATTTAGCTAAAAATGATATTAGAAATAATTACTTTGTTCCGACTGCTCTGTGCATTGTTGAGCTCATGCCCAAGGGCGCGAGGGGATAATCAGTGAATAATCACAGTAACCGATGGATTTAACGTGTCGTGTTGGATGGGCTAGTGGGTAAGGAACATTGAACAGATCCCTGGCAAAAACCGCGGCTCAACCTGGGCACCCGGGGTGAACCCAATGAATAAAGAGGGGAATAAGGAGACAGAGCGCGGGAAGGTAGGATTTCTTGCTCTGTGTGTGTTCTTGTATTCTTTGTGCGCGTGTGCGTGTGTGTGTGTGTGTGTGTGTGTGTGTGTGTGTGTGTGTGTGTGTGTGTGTGTGTGTGTGTG
>NW_004797910.1:318086-319322 GCF_000002075.1 Aplysia californica | reverse complement strand
GAGACAGACAGACAGACAGACAGACAGACAGACAGACAGACAGACAGACAGACAGACAGACAGATAGACAGAAACAAAAATAAACCATAACAAAGAGAGAGATGGGAATAGAGGGAGAGAGGGAGCAGTAGCAAGATAAAATGAGGGAGAGAGAGGGCGAGAGAGAGGGGGGATGGAGGGAGGGAGAGAGAAATTGAGAGACACAGATATGGAAATAATGGGGGATGAAAAACAAACCGGTAGGGAGAAAAGGAATGAGGAAGACAAGAAGAAACAAAGTCGTAAGTTAAGTGTTGCTCACCGAGAGCAAAACCAAATCCAAACCAGGAGCATGACATTCAAACCTTGCAGTACAAACTCTGCTACTTTCTGACGGTAGTCTGCGTGAGGTACGTTCCTCAGGTAGACAAATTATGCACCCGTGGGATTCCCCTGACCATTCCGTTGAAACAGACCACCGGGTTTACAGCCGTGGAAACTGTCCAGGCGCTGTAAAAGCTGGTTTTCACGATCCTTCCCAGAATGCGCGTACGCACAGTATAATGGTGATACTAAAAGTAGCTTTCTGCTCAGTTTATTCTTGATATAATAACTAGTTAATTTTTACGGCGCCCACATTTCGCTTCAGCAGGCAACAAAGCTGTTTTCTTAATGACGTATTAAACATTGGACTTGGAGCAGCAAAGGTGAAAAAAACAACAAAAAACTCAGGGCCCAGATTGTCCTGGCCATACTATTATTATAAATTTCAACATGACGTATTTTGTTGTTCTCGAATAGGAAACACATGTGTATGCAGCTTTAAAATTTCAAAGAAAAAAGATTGAATACAATACATAATTTTTTGTTTGAATTTTAAGCTTCCTTTGCCGTTTTAAGTTTTTGATTTTGTTTGGCGTTTCGTGCGCAATAGATGGACACGGGATGCACGTTATGGGCGCCGCTGGACTTTGCCTTTCGACAGAAGAAAAGTTTGCGTGGAAACATGACAGAAAAGAAGGGAAAAAAGTTGTCACACTACTTGATGCGATACATCTCTGTGTTCTGTAAGTGTGTCAAGTTCGTGATGACTGAAACACAGAGAAAAGCGCAGTAATTCGTGTTTTAGATTATGCTCAAAGAATGCTTAGAACACTTAGTTAAAGTTATTCATTTGTGGTGCACGTGATAGCTCTCAGGAAAGCATCCCCCCTCCCCTCGACTAACCAAAAGGACAGAACAACCAAACAACAACAA
>NW_004797910.1:313972-317986 GCF_000002075.1 Aplysia californica | reverse complement strand
CCGAGAGCAAAACCAAATCCAAACCAGGAGCATGACATTCAAACCTTGCAGTACAAACTCTGCTACTTTCTGACGGTAGTCTGCGTGAGGTACGTTCCTCAGGTAGACA
The DNA here is from genome assembly GCF_000002075.1 of Aplysia californica. Taxonomy (NCBI): domain Eukaryota; kingdom Metazoa; phylum Mollusca; class Gastropoda; order Aplysiida; family Aplysiidae; genus Aplysia; species Aplysia californica. Next base: position 317,877 of record NW_004797910.1, on the reverse strand, counting down.
AATTATGCACCCGTGGGATTCCCCTGACCATTCCGTTGAAACAGACCACCGGGTTTACAGCCGTGGAAACTGTCCAGGCGCTGTAAAAGCTGGTTTTCACGATCCTTCCCAGAATGCGCGTACGCACAGTATAATGGTGATACTAAAAGTAGCTTTCTGCTCAGTTTATTCTTGATATAATAACTAGTTAATCTTTACGGCGCCCACATTTCGCTTCAGCAGGCAACAAAGCTGTTTTCTTAATGACGTATTAAACATTGGACTTGGAGCGGCAAATGTAAAAAAAAACACACAAAAAACTCAGGGCCCAGATTGTCCTGGCCATACTATTATTATAAATTTCAACATGACGTATTTTGTTGTTCTCGAATAGGAAACACATGTGTATGCAGCTTTAAAATTTCAAAGAAAAAAGATTGAATACAATACATAATTTTTTGTTTGAATTTTAAGCTTCCTTTGCCGTTTTAAGTTATTAATTTTGTTTGGCGTTTCGTGCGCAATAGATGGACACGGGATGCACGTTATGGGCGCCGCTGGACTTTGCCTTTCGACAGAAGAAAAGTTTGCGTGGAAACATGACAGAAAAGAAGGGAAAAAAGTTGTCACACTACTTGATGCGATACATCTCTGTGTTCTGTAAGTGTGTCAAGTTCGTGATGACTGAAACACAGAGAAAAGCGCAGTAATTCGTGTTTTAGATTATGCTCAAAGAATGCTTAGAACACTTAGTTAAAGTTATTCATTTGTGGTGCACGTGATAGCTCTCAGGAAAGCATCCCCCCTCCCCTCGACTAACCAAAAGGACAGAACAACCAAACAACAACAACACGCCCCCCCCCCCCCAAAAAAAAAGCATGGCTACCTCTTGTCCTTCTTTTCTCAATATTCTCTTCCATTCCTTTTTGTTATTCTCCCTTCTCTTCATGCTTGCTGCGCTGTCCTGCCTTTCTGCGTCGGAACGGTACACACCACACACACACACACGTACACACACACACACACACACACACACACACACACACACACACACACATACACACACACACACACACACACTCACACACACACACATGCATATGCACACACATATATATATATTTATATATATATTCAGAGAGAGAGAGAGAGAGGGAGAGAGAGAGAGAAAGAAGAGAGAGAGAGTGTGTGCGTGTAGGAGGGTTTTTTTTTTGTGTGTGTGTGTGTGTGTGTGTGTGTGTGTGTGTGTGTGTGTGTGTGTGTGTGTGTGTGTGTGTGTGACAGAGAGGGAGATTTAGAGGGAGAGAGAGAGAGAGAGAGAGAGAGAGACAGAGAGAGAGAGAGAGACAGAGAGAGAGAGAGAGAGAGAGAGAGAGGGGGGAGGAGGGGGGGGCATGGAGAGAGAAGAAATAGGTAGGTATTGGAACCACGGCACATCAGCAAGAGGAACAACTCTTCGTAGAGGTATAACACATGGCACATCCATATCCAGATGTTCTATATTCATATCATCAACTTTGATGCATCGCCTCAGTCTTGATTCCTTCTTCCATTCGTTTGTTACACTGGAATCGGTGGGAGTGAATGCCACGATTTCGAAATGACCCTCTCCTGTTGGATAAATTGTCAAACAAGTAGACATGTCTAATTTTATTATTTTTTAGAAATGTATTAACAGCAAAAACCCTAGTGCACCCTCCTTCGTCCCTCTCATTACCTTACCCACTCCGCTGTTCCTCTTCATCTTCAACCTCTCTTCTCTTCACGTCTGACCTCTCTTTCCACTTTGTTGACCCCTTTATCGCTTTTTCAAATCCATTTTCCTTATTATGCCCACCTCTTCGTTTCATCCTTCTCTGCTTACCGTCATTTTCAAGACACAAGCACATCTCTTTAAGTTAAAGCTGCTGCCTGCATCAATAAAAAAGACAATTAATTGAACGAATCCCCTTCCTCTTTCTGTCTGCCTTTTCACTGCCGTTGTTCTAAAACAGTTTGTTTATTTTTCTTCGAATTCAAATTAGTTCTTCGTTCACAGCCGGAATGAATACTGTTCTTTATGACAAGGACGGGTTTCTTCACTGTGTTTAGCTTGAGTGCCATTATTGTTGCAAATCAGTTAAATCGGGTCTCGCACTATTGTCTGTGTTGAATGTTTGATAGTTTCCATGCCCTACTAGAAATAACCACGGTTAATTCCAAAGGACAGCCCAACAAGACCCTACCCTAATAACAACAATAACAATAATAACAATAATAATAAGAAGAATAACAATAACAATAATAACAACAAAAATGACAACAAAAACACCAACGACAACAATAATAATGATAATAATTATAATAACAATAATAATAATAATAATAATAATAATAATAATAATAATAGTAATAACAATAATAACAATAACAACAACAACAATAGCAACAACAATAATAATGATAATAATAATAGTGCGCCTTACAATTATTTTTACCACAACAGACACTACAAGAACACTCAGAAACATTCTCGGCTTCCCAGGAAGCATACAGTACAAGATGCGTACAGCACACGCTCAACACCTAAAAAAAACCTGAAACTAATTTTCGCTGTCTATAGTCGGGTACCCATTCTCACCTCTGTAAAGTGAGGGAAATTCGTGTAAAGTGTCTCTCCCAAGACATAATGTTGGGCCCCTGGCGGGATTCGAACCCATGACCTTACATTTGCGAGTCTGAGAGCCTAACCACCAGGTCACCGACGCCATCATCCAGTCAGGACATCGGGCATACCGGAAGCTTCTTAGAACCCTCACGAAAACGAACGTAGTACCCCTCGCGAGTCCGAGCCCCGACCTTCCGCTACACGTTGATCTTATAACCAACCATACACAACTACAGGGGAAAACGGAAACGAAAAGGGCAGAAGTCAATGCCTCTTTTACACTGTCTATCGCTTGCCAACAGTGTTCGATCGGGTAAGTCGTATTTTCAACAAGTGATTCATCCGTCGTTCCTTTTTATTCTTTTTTTCTCCGGGGTATAAAATGGATACAACGTGTATTCTTGGTCTATATTCTGATGAAAACTCCATTCATACCAGCACCCACCCACCCCCACACACCCACACACACACACCCCCACCCCTTCCACTCCCGTCCTCCCCCAGCCCCCCAAAACTAAAACAAATAAATGAAGAGAAAAAAACTTAAAAGAAGAAGGAGGGGGAGAGGGTTGTGGTCGTGGTGGTGAGGGTGGTCGTGGCTGAAGAAGAAGAAGAAGAAGAAGAAGAAGAAGAAGAAGAAGAAGAAGAAGAAGAAGAAGAAGAAGAAGAAGAAGAAGAAGAAGAAGAAGAAGAAGAAGAAAATACCCCCCTCCCCTTTTCACTAGGAAGGGTTCTCGTCTTGGGTCTAGACTAGCCCATAGTTTGCCCGCGCTGTCTCTGTCTCGTCTGGGCTCCACAGACCTTCCCTCGGACCAAGCCCTCCCCACCTCACCCCCCCCCCCCTCGCCAAACCGATGTCCGAGCATCGCTGATTGACGGTTGCCAGTTTGGGCCCGGCGGCCAGGCCGCTGTGGGTACATGCAACTAAATCATAGTAATCCTGATGCATGGAAACAAGCTAAAAACACCCGACGATATAAATATATTCTCAGGAGTCTAAATCTCTAACCAAGTTGGTAGGTAGACATACTAGTTCGGGCTACTGCTTAGGAATATTTTGATCAGGGTGCCCGTCTGATTTGTTGTTCTGACGAAGTGTTATTCTATTTATTTATTTATTTATTTATTTATTTATTTATTTGTTTACTTATTTATTTATTTTTTATTTGTTAATATTATTGGGTGTTTTTACATTAATTTTTACGGTGAATTTAGATGTTTTTGTTATATCTGGATTCATCACACATATTAGGCATACCCCCCCCCCCCCTTTTCCCCA
>NW_004797910.1:310850-313005 GCF_000002075.1 Aplysia californica | reverse complement strand
AGAGAGAGAGAGAGAGAGAGAGAGAGAGAGAGAGAGAGAGAGAAAGAGAGAGAGAGAGAAGGGAGGGAGAGGGAGAGAGAGGGAGAAAGATTTGGCAAAGAGTGAGAAACCAAGAAGGAAAGAGTGGAGTGAGTAACTTACAGATACATTAACAAACACACACACATGATATGATATACTCTTACATCGATACTTTTGCCCACGTGTGAATGTAACATTGAAAGTGGTGACACCGTCCATTCCCAGCCCCTTGCCATGCGGGTATATTCGTAATGATGCCCGTAAACCTACTCAGAATATGGAATGAAAAATTATGGGCACCGGACAACGCATATTTATCCAATTACTACTCTAGAAGGGCTTCTAGTCACGTGACATCTTCAGAACTAGATAGTTACTGATGAAGGCAAATGGAGGTCTCTAGCGATCAATTTATGCTCTGAGTTTCCTGCATATTACGGGATGGCAGGCGGACAATTTCACACTACGTTTAGGTCTGGGAACTGCCACGAGCATCATTCATGGGACACAAGTACAAGGCGTTGGAAGGGTTACTGGTTTTCTTTACATCTGTGGTTACATTCAATTATACCAGCGTCTGTTTTTAAAAAGTTTTAGTAAGTGTTTTACGGCACTTGCAAAACAATTAAGTCATATAAGTGCCGAAGATTACAGGTGTTACAAGAGAGTAGAATACACAAAAAAGAAGGAGGGGAGATAGAGATGATAGATGTTTGATAGGAAAGAAGGGGCAAACCACACCAGAGCACCCACCAACCACCCACCCCAGCATCCTGTGGGATAGAGGTTCGGCACTTGGCCGTCGCACACAGGAGACTTGAGTCCGATTTCCAAGAGGGGAGAATTTTATTTTTTCCCCTAGTGCCTCCAGCTCTCTGCCGGGGTGTTGTATACCCGCTTAGCCCAGGTTTGCACTGACATCGACAGGCGTTCAGGGTCTAACGTCCACCTACTAAAGGATTTAAACTGCGTTAACGGCCCTGTAAAATATATATACAGTTATAAAATAAAAACAAGTCGCTGTTGCGGCATTGTCTGGCTTTTGGCTAACAAAATATGGCTCCTTTTCGGAGGATGGGTCTCCAACCAGCTCAAGGGAAAGTGTGCTAGCAGGAGCTTGTAAATCGTGCAGCTAGATTCTATGTTATATATACACAATGTAGCCAAAAACACACATACATAAACACACACACACACACACACACACACACACACACACACACACACACACACATACACACACACGCACACACACGTGTGGACGACGAAAACAAAGGACAATCCCTGTGGTGTTTAGTGTTTATGATTTAGAAAACTCGTGTTTCAGCAGCAAACCGAAAAACAGAATTAACTTTAACAATTTGGTCATAATCGACAGTCGGAACTTTTTGCAAGAAGTAACACAAAATGTCAGAGTAGCTTGCCTTTACACCAGGTCATGCCGTAATAAAGCAGACGAGTTAAATTATTTAATTATTAAAATGAACCTTGATAATTTATGTATGGAGGATGCAGATGATACATTGTGCAGGAGTTTGGGGTCCTAAAGAGGGAGCCATGAATATAGATTGAGAACAGAGATAAGATGAAACTAGAAGGTGGGACATGCGCCTAATTAGAAAGTAGCTGTTTTTTTTATTATTTGTTATCTTTGGCTTCTGTAGTTCTTTGCGTTCTTTCTTTCTTGTTTTTTATCGTTTATCAATTTTTCTCTATATTTTCTTTTGTAAAATTTTGATAAAAGGGAGGAGGGAGGGTTTTGACAAGATCTCACTGTTTGTCATGGTAATGATTCTGAGGTCTGCAAATTTGAAAGGAAAGCGACCCAAAGGCTCGATGTACCACCTGATACGATTCGCCTCGTAGACTGATCCTATTCTTCCTTTTGGGGCCTATGGCTTCTTTCTTTGAAACGACGCTATATGTCCGCGCTATTGTTTATTTTGTTCCTATATTATGTTAGTGATGAAGAAGAGCTGTTAGAAAGAGAAGGAGCAAGTGAGTAAGATGGACAGTGGCAGAGAAAGCGAGAGAGAGAGAAGAGAGAAAGAGAGAGAGAGAGAGAGAGAGAGAGAGAGAGAGAGAGAGAGAGAGAGAGAGAGAGAGAGAAGAGAGAGAACCAGACAGCCAGACA
>NW_004797910.1:306491-308279 GCF_000002075.1 Aplysia californica | reverse complement strand
GTTAATGTGTGTGTGTGTGTGTGTGTGTGTTTGTGTCTTGAGCGTCTACGTATTCATCTTGCTGCAGCAAATTCCCCTTTGTGATGATTGATAAAATAATGATATCCTGTCTAATCTTATCTCAGTATAATAATATACATTTTATATACTAGCCTAAGTAAAAATTGTTTCTCAGTGACTACCATACTACGAATCCTCCTAGAATAGATTCACAACACTGTGGCTCAAACGTTTGGACCTGGGAAAGTAATAATCAGTGAGTAGCCTTAGGGTACGGAGTCCTAAGACGAGCACGTCAGTGTGCGTAGCAATTTTTGTATTGTCCGACGACCGTGCCGATTATCGTCTGGACAGCTCTCAGACATTGAGACCGCTCGCTCAGCATTGTGGGTCAATCTTCAGGGGCTACACCTTGTGGTTCGTTGAGCTGAGCAATTTAGTCGTTTGATTTTCTTTTTCTTTCGTTTTCAATGTTCTCTTGTTTTAAGTTGTTTATTTCTTGTTTTGTTTCTAATCTGTTACTTGTTTGATAATTTCCCTTTTGCTTTAAAAATGCATTGATAACAAATGAAGTCATGCCTTGATGGGCGTTTTCAACGCAGTTTGTTCTTATTATAGTTAATTTTTATCAGAGACATGTGAACTTCATTTGTTTCTATTGTGCGCTGTCCAATTTTGCGTCTGAAAGAGAAAATAAGAAGCGAAAGAAATTGATTTACTTTTTCTCTCACAGGTTTGAGAGACATGATATAGCACTTCTTCCGTCTCTTTTTTTTGTGAGTCCCGTATTGATTTTTTTCCAAGTTCAACAAGACCTAAATAATAGGTTTTTTCAAAGTATTGATTAAATTGGTTTTTTATCAGAGCATTAGTTTGATTTTCAGTAAACAGGCACTCCCGCGAAAAAAAAATTTGAAATGCTGTCAGGTAAAGTACGTAACGTCTTTGTCATTTAAATTCACATTGTAGACAGATGCTGGTCGCTTCGGCATTGCCTGTTTAAAAGCCAAGGTCACACGTTCGCTAGCAGAGACGTCGTGTTGTAAGTGCTAAAACTTGCCGTCACACAAGACACAGGTGTTACAAGCTTTACTTTAATGTTTGCCGCGATACAGAGGTCACAGACGTTACACTTGTTGCAAGCGTTGCCGGTGTTACAAATCAATTGATGTCACTCCGTGATCTAGGAGGTGGAAATGTACTACACAACCGTCCACCAGAGGTACGGGCTGTACAGACCTCTGGGGGGATGAACAAACTGGTGTTCTTTCGACACAGTGCCGGGGATTGTGAGGACTTCATTAGGAGCAAGGCCAGAGAAAATCGAGGGCCAGTTTTCAGGAGCAGCGGTAGATGAGACTGGGTTGGAAAGTCATTGACTGGTGAGTACTATCCGCTGCATAAGATTTAATTCCGTTGTTAAATTCTTCTCATGTTCGTCTGCACAGCGTGTATTGTTTCACAAACCTTTTTATTTTCCTAAACTATGATTTGTGTGAAGGTCAAGGGGAATAGCTTCGTATCTTCCAGCGCTTATAACGATATGGGTGGCTAACTAAACATTATCCGTTTATCTTTTTTGCTATTGAGTGTTTCAAGCTCATATCCTTCCTTCGTTTCTCTTTCCATCTCTCTCTCTCTCTCTCTCTCTCTCTCTCTCTCTCTCTCTCTCTCTCTTCTCTCTCTCTGTCTCTCTGTCCCTCTCTCCCTCTTTGTATGTCTCTCTCTCGCTCTCTCTCTCTGTCTCTCTCTGTCTGTCTCTCCGTCTTTCTCTGTGTATGTAAGATC
>NW_004797910.1:302236-306011 GCF_000002075.1 Aplysia californica | reverse complement strand
TCTATCTATCTATCTATCTATCTATCTATCTATCTATCTATCTATCTATCTATCTTACTCACTTTCACTCACTAACTCGCTAACTTTGTCCAAATAAGTCTTTTGCTGTCAATGTACTCTGTCTGCATTTTTCTCGAGAGCTTTGGCAACCGCAACACCAAGTTCTATTTTTAAAAATGCTTAGCAAATCAAACTTTGGAAACACTTCAATTGTCTGCTATTAGTACAGATTCAGAAGTCGACCAACAGATTTCCTGTCGCTACAACAAGAGCTTCACGTCGCATTTTTAAAGCTGAAAGTTTTTTACTGTAGCAGTGGAGACTTTATAGTATGCTAATCAAACAGAAAAATGAACATTGTTGGCGAACAATCTGTTTCTACCAAAGACTGTGTACAAGATACGCTACTCCCGATTATTAATTATGTCCGCTACTTTCTATGCATGTTATCGACATTTACACAACAACGCTGTATAAACGTTTCTTTCATTTCTGTAGCTGAAGCCTTCAGTCTTTGAGAAAGTACAAGGACAATGGTGGTACGGTAGTTTTTCAACACAGAAATGGTATCCCTTGACTTAATTTTCTTTTACTGATCCGAAAGTTCACTTTGCACACCCTCAACAGTTTAGATATCTAGAATAATTATATTTGCCTCTAATACCAAATGTTCCACATGAATAAAACTAAGGCTTGCAATGGCTAAAGATAATTTCTATAATATGAGCCCAATTCTGAAAAATATAAACATCTCAATGACTACTAAAATAAATGTTCTTAAAAGTTTTGTTTTCAACCCTTCTATGCAGCTGTAAATGCTGGACAATCACTAGAGACAGTGAAAATGAAATAGAAGCAACAGAAATGTGAGGGTTTGGTTTTTTTTGAGAATGTGGGAAGTTTTGGGAAGGAAAAAGAATGCAGATAACATAGGACGTGAAGAAAGCCATTGGGGTTGTTCGCTTTTAAAACAATGAAGAAGAGACAAGTTTTCTGGGACACTTGAATAGACATAATAACCTTGAACATCTGGCTCCAACTGGTAAAATTAAAAAGCAAACTAAGCAGAGGTAAACCAGCCAGCATCTTATTATGAAAACTTAAACAGATCGGTGACGGGAAAAGATCAGGATAATAATAATATAGCTTTAATAGAGCATTCGAACAAAGGAATAAATGGCGTTCCATGATCACCAATGTATGTCGCAGATCTGGCACTTAATGATGATGATTTAAGACATTGTACTATTATATATTTAATTAAGACAGCCATCTTTCTTTCACTTACTTCAACATGCCCTGGGTTATCCATTTTTTACAAATGTGCATTCTTGGGGATGGGTGGTAAAGGGGGAGGAGTGGCATATCGATTTCTTCTTTAACATCATTTATTAACTTTATTAAAACGTTCATTTCTTCCCCATAATTCTTCAGATCAAGTAATGTGATTGAAAGCTCTGGTTTTATTAATTAATTACATCAATAAAGAAAAGTGCTTTCTATTCTTACGTTATCTTGAAAAGATCTATAGACATTTGGGCAGGTGTTTTGACTTCAGGGGGATTTTTTAAAGACGTTCTCTGCATCTGACACATACCTGGTACATTGCCACTATAAAAATTTGCTCTGGACAGTCATTTTGATTATTAATTTATGGCGTTTCTGGAACGCTTCTATGCTAGTGTAAAGCCCGCTAACCCTAGTTGTGCTGTTTGGGCGACGAGGGGTGAGGGAGGCCGTACGTAAAAAAGAGTTTTACAACATAAAATTGGAATTCATGCCCCTGTAAAACATGCCCTGGCAGGCAGCGTGAAAGCAGCCTGTCCCCAGATTATTTAAATGGCATGAGAGCGGGTGTAAAACCATTGAATATGGATTTTCAGCCCACTGGAAAACATCGCGTGGCAAGGACAAGAACGTGAAACCCCGGAGAAAAATGCAACAAATCACACCTGTGCAACCCGGAAGAAGTCAGAGAAATAGTGCAAGCCAGCTCATTACGTTGAATGCGTACGTTACACATATGTGATTGTGTTTATTTGTGCAATCATGCTCTCACCCGTACATAACTGTGTCTATGAATCTCTTTGGGTTTTTTGGGGGAAAGGGGGTGGGTACTGTTGTATTATAATATACTTACTTACTTTGGAGTATCTTCTTCGTCTTTTGTGTTCACCTTCCATCGACCTGTCTTTTCTTTCTGGACCAAGTGCGTGGCCTTCCAAATCACATTATACTTGTGTCTAGCAGGGCGTTACACCCAAACCCAAGATTACAATGAGAAGTGTTGTGTCCACAACAACGTATTACAACCTGATCTGTATTCCTAGATTGTATGGCCGTCTATATCAATGCTTTCCAGCAAAGATGATATCGCCCACCACTGGGCCATTTGGTAATTTTATACGGGGTGCCCATTGGAGAATCGGGTCGGGTCGGGGTGAAGTGGTTTGCAAACCAAATTGATGGCGTAAAGCGGCTATCGTGGCACAAGCCGATAGCGACCGACTCATCGCCTCAAAAACAAATGGGTTTGTTTTCAGAAGACGAGTCGGGCGATTGACCCCACCCAACCCGATCCCACCCGCAATGGGCACCTCGCATTAGAGGGCGGCGTGGATCACCCCGGTACTGACAGGTATTCTGTAACGAAGTGGCTATTCGGATTCGAATCTGAATAGCATCCCGTGGCTATTCGGACTCAAACCCCAATACCATTGAAGGGTTGTTTGTTTATCCAACACAATCGAAATATGTATTGTTTTGTCCTGATTTTATTTCAACATCAGGAAGAATAAATATGCCCATGAAAAGCTTTTCCTTTAGACCACTGTTACTTGGAATGACTGACTTTTGTTCCCTTTGGAAGGGTTTTAACTTTTCTCTTCTTAATTTCTAACTGGATTTCCAATTTATCAATTATTTTGACTTTCTCGTCAAATAAAGCAGGTTTAGACTACCTATTGATACCTATAATCATTTGTTGTTCTGAAACTTTGATTTTCATTTTTTTTTCTCACTTCTTTGAGCCCAGCCTTACCTTCCCCTGTTTCCTTTGTGGTGTAGCATTTCAGATTTTGCAACTGTTGTTCACTTTTGACGTCACTAATACTTTTCTTAATTTGTGTCGAAAAATTTGGTCAGATCGTAGAAACCGAGGAAGGCTAAGGTCAAATTACCTGTCCGCTTCACACCCGGTACACCGGTGAATGCGTATGCGCATTGAAATTTGAGTCCGAATAGCAACGGACGGCTATTCAGACTCAAGTCCGAATAGCTGCAGCCATTCTGTAAGGCGCCGCATGGAAATACATACAGATAGGAGGCACGAACATTTCTAACCTGTTAATGGTGGCGAAAGTGCGCGCTGGTTATAAAAAGGTTTACAAGCACTGATTTATAATGATAAGTACTAGGATGTCGGTAAGAAGAACACTATTTTTTTCTTCCCGTAGCACAACAGCCTTGCAAAGGGATAGGTAGTTGGGGGGTGTGGTGGGAGTGCACACTGAAGACAGGAAATCTTGTAACACGTACAACTACGTGAAAAGTATGACGCAAACTTTATATTCTATTGCAAAAACGATACCAAAGGACACGACAATCACACACACACACACACACACACACACACACACACGCACACACACACACAAACACACACACACACACACGCACGCACAGAGAGGAAAAAGCACTCCCCCCTTCCCTCACGACTCACACGCTGAGTCGTGACACACCCACACACACACACACATTGAGACATATATCCCCA
>NW_004797910.1:298115-301749 GCF_000002075.1 Aplysia californica | reverse complement strand
GGGTAGGTGTCTCAAATGAGTATATAATAAGAAGCGATGAGCAGACGAAAGGTGCCTTTGAAATACTTTTGTCCCAATGAAGCGAACAAGGTACAATGTATCTATCTAAGCTTCAGCTCACGCACTTATTGCTATGCTTTAAAAGAGTCCTTTTCGCTTAGACAGGCTTATATTATTTCCAAGTCAATAGAACTAACGAAATTCTTTAATGACTGTGGATGTGATTTGCCTTGGACAATGTGGTATTGAACTTATTATTCTTTGTGTTGACGCCACGGTGCATAGTGCATCTGAGCATGATAAAACTGACCCATCGTATTATTGTTTTAACAATAACAAAGAATCCTTTTTTTCGCGAATCTTTTACAATGTACGATCAAAATGTCGTATTAATCATACCCTACTCAAAAGCTACATTTTTACCAGCTACATTTAGACGTTGCGTAAACCAAAATGTATCTGCATACAGAACTGAAGAAACAAACAGCTACATACAGTGGCAGAGAATATAGTCGCATGGAATAATATTCATTACCTATTTCGTGGGGAAGAAGAGAAATAGAGTTTCTGTCAAGCTGAGAAAAGTTCTGGGCTGTAAATAATATTTGAGTGAATCCTTGTCATAGCGAGTCGCCATTGCTTTCGTCTGTGGTGGAACTCAAGAAGACAGCAGAAAAAAGGGGATGCTCCTCGGTCATTGATTACGACAGAGATCAATGATCAAGTGGCCGGAAGCGATTGATTCCTCGCGTGGTCTGTCCAGGCTTGGGCTGAAGCGAGCACGGGAGAAAACTATGCTTCCGTGATCCCAGAGTTACGTGCCCCTGGCTCTGGGCCTCAAACTTTCAGCTTTGGTTTAGGCAAGGGGTCGTGGAACAGGATAGATTACACCACGAAATGGGCCAATTTTGAAATTTTCGTGAGGTAATGGAGGCTCGATAAGCTCCCCGTCCTTTTGAGGTTTTTCGGTTTGTTTTTCACAGATAATAATATACGGAGGTGCTTCGGTATGAGTATACATGTATTTTTATTATGTTGTTCTTCTTTTAACCTGTTTTTTGTATGTTGTTTGTGGGTTTTTTTGTGTTTTTGTTTAAGTTTTACTACCTAGTATGTAGATGAGCCATTTTGAAGGCATGCAATACTTGCCTCGGTAATTAGGATAGAAAGGGGGGCAAAGAAGGGAAGAAGGCAGGCAAACACCACGCACCAACATGTGCAGTTGTGTTAATCTGCCTATAGAGTGGTTGTACCTTCTCTGCTCCTGTGCAAGTGATTATGCCTAATCTTTTGGCAGAACAGGAAATTGATAATTGTTTTACAGTGTATTGCTAAACACTTGTAACTACTATCTCCTTCACTCATTTTGTTTGCAGTCAATTCGTATCGAGTAAGATGTGGAAGTGTTAGCTAAAGAAAGTTAAATGGATGTTTAACATCAGTCTCTGTTTTTCATCATCTAATCACCTGTTTAAGTAATGGATACCATTGATTGATTTCAAAACGTTTCGTTGCAAGGTAACAACTGAACAGACTTAGGATAAGACATTAAAATAAAAACTGTATGCTTGGTCAATGGCTAGTCCATTGGTTGTACAAATATAGAAGTCATGATCATGGCTCACGTGAAACGCAATGAGATGTATGGGGTTTTAAATCTTCAGCTGCTGTGAAAAACGTGTTTATACATTTTTTTAAAGCGTTGTTATCTGTGAGGGAAAACTACACCTCATGGTCAGTCTGATTCAGCCAAATGACGTGAAAGGGTTGCCTCATGCGATAAGATCGTTCCACAACTGGCCTAATGTAACAGACCTGCAGAACTCCATCACGTCCAGCGGACTGCAGGCGTTAAATGGAGCATGAATATTCATCGACAGGGGCCACAACTGCCTTCTCACGCCCAAGTTGAGAAGTGCTGAGACCAGCGGCCCCCAAATGCATGCCCGAGTGCATCACATTTGCTGTCTGCACGAACTGGGATTGAGGTCAATGCGGTGTAGAGCTGATCGGCTGGGAACATGATGTGAGGTGTGCCAGTCCAAATCGAAAATTATTAGATGACGTTTTCCCCACTTCGAAGTGATTTTTTGTTTTCTGTTTCATGAGTGTCAACGTCTTGGTTGAAATATGTAGGGCGCTCTAAAAAGAAAAAAACCCAATATTCCCAGCTGTAATTATACTGTAGAAAAGAAGGTGAAAGAAGAATAGACAATCGAGATGATATAATAGAATAGAATATCACCCATATATTCATCTCCTGTTGGTAGGCAGTGAATTTATCTAAGAGGTAATGCCAGCCTGATAGATAGATAGATAGATAGATAGATAGATAGATAGATAGATAGATAGATAGATAGTGAGTAAGATAGATAGTGAGTAAGAGAGAGATAGAGCGATACAGAGAGCGACAGAGAGAGCGAGGGATAGCGAGAGAGAGAAAGTGTGTGAGAGAGAGAGAGGGGGGGGGGAGCGAAAGAGAGCAAGAGAAAGAGAGGGGGTGGGGTGGAGAGAGGTAGTAAGCGATGAGTTCGAGTTACAAGTTTTCACTCGGAGTCAATATCAAACTTATCAAGTGACGACATTCCAAGCTCTTGGGTCTAGTTTCTTTTCCTCTTGACCCCAAAAAGACGTGCTCCTTGTAATTTAAAGGGCTGAAGTTCGATTCGAGTTTAACTGATTTCTGTTCGTGGCCACCAATTAATAGCTTCTTCCAAATCCCATGACGAAGTTATAATTTATTCACTATTTTGTGATAAAATTGCGATTTTAACACTAACATTTGAAACACTCAAATGTTTGCTTGTTTTGAAGGAAACTGCCTTGTCCTAATGGTATGTGGTTGTTAAAATAGGACTTGAGAGATTTTGTAAAAAGTTAGATGTAATTCCACCAGGGAGTCTGAATCTCTTTCAATCACATGCCATACTTTTGAAAATACAGATTGATAATCCTTTCGAAAATTTTAATTTTTGAGAGATTTTTATCTCACCAGCCTAAAGAAAAGTAGTGCAAACTCCGAAATGTCTGTTCATTGCTTCGCGAGGCTCCTTTTGTTCATTTAATATGTATCTTTTCTTTTATTCGTTTGCACATTAGTTTTTCTTCATTTTTGTTTCTTCTGTCCATTTCTCCAGGCTACTCATCTCTCTGCTACGTGTCTATCTGATGGGGAAATGGACATTGAGCATTCAATTTTAAACGGTACATACTGTCAAGTAACATGTGTTTTCGTTTAATTTTAACAACCTCATGGTTATAGGCTTTTTCACAGTGTTAAAGGCCCCTCGTATATTTTACTTTATGCCCTTCTTGTGCGCGAAAACCAACTAAGGACGGAAACTGTTTTTTCCCCTCGCTCACGGTCAGTGGACGAATGATCGTGACAGTGGTATTTAAATAAAAACTTTAGTGGAAAAACCAGATCAGTAACATTTTTTAAGAAATTAGTTTTTCCACCCTCATGTTGCATTCTTTAAAAATCAAAGTTTCTTCTCCGCAAATGATACTACAGATTAGATAAATCATGTGCTATGTAAGGTAAACCAACTGCTGTACTCTTTAGAGATACGCATTGTCATAATTTGAATGTCCATTTCCTCTGGGTTTTTTAACGTCTCTTTTCTGGGGTGGC
>NW_004797910.1:294202-295996 GCF_000002075.1 Aplysia californica | reverse complement strand
AAAGAGAGAGAGAGGGGGGGGGAAGGGTGGTGGAGGTTAGAGCGACATAGGCAGAGAGACTGGGGCAAAGAGAGACTGGGGCAGAGAGACGAAGTAAACGAACAAAAAGTTGAATTTTAAAGTAGATGCTGACACTACTACTATAATAGGACTTCACCATCTTGACAACTCTTCGCCTCAGCAGTATTCGTATAACAACTGTCGTAAAATACATCACTTGCTACTTGGAATCCAATGGCTTAGGCACCGTTCACTTATATTAACAATCGGCTGTAGAAATGAAAGGAGTAAAATCAATATATCATAGAAAAATGGTAATAGACATTATGTAAATGTATCACACTTGGTCAATTATTTTTCTGGAAATAATAAAAGTTACTTCCCTTGTTTAACATAACCTTCTATTTTTACGTCCCTTGACAAAATCAAGAATATTTTTTCATCTTTGTACTGTATTATCAGCTCACCTCAAGCTTCACTCAGTATTAATTACTGGGGAGATTAGCAGGCCAGATTAAAACTGCAGGCGGGCCATTTCTGACACATGAGCCATAGTTTATCCATACCTGCCTTAAAATTAACTTATTTTTTCTTTTCCATTACCGATTGTCTTTTCAGTTACCACTCGTATTGCTTCTTCAGGTAAGGGAGTTTTAAGTAACGGAGGGGAAATAAGTGTGTTTGAAAAAACGTGGAGTCTAAACCACAATAGCTTGCCTCATGCCGAGCATGACATTTACTTCTGGGGATCATAACTATCGAAAACACATACAATAAACACTATAAGGGTATGATAACAACGTGAAAAAGTGACCGTTTCGGAACAGAATTTAGCTCCTGTTGTCTCTGGTTGGTTGCTTTGACTCTTCCTGAGAGAATTCTCCTGCGTAATTCCCTTTCAAGTCTGTTTAGAATGGGTGCAACGAGGGGAGATAACTTTAATTAAAGCTAACAAGATCCAGAAGGGTCTTATTCTGACTCCTTCGAGGCAAAACGCTGTCGGTTACGGAGAAGGAAGTTATTTTACTGGGAACATACATTGCCAGGTCAGGTGCACTGAGCAATTGAGTTGAAAACGATTTTTCTCATATATTGATTGTGAAATCTAATTACTAAAAGAAGATAGAAGTAACAGCAACATAGTTAAATGTTTTTCCTATTTATTTTAAGTTATTAAAAAATCTCTGCGACATACGTTTTTCTGCTACTTTTACCTACAAAAGCGCTCATATCTCCTAAAGTATGGGCTACATGTACGACGGGTTCAAATATATCGTGAAGTTAGTAAAAGGGTATACACATACAAAACAATTCGTAACAAGCCCGCATTTCGTTTTTAATTAAGCATCTATGTTGATAAAAGCCTTGGGACAAGGGTTTCTACAATTTCTTAACAAGTCCCAACATGCACACCTAGAAAGACAGACGCACGTATGAACTCGCGTATTCTCTCACTCAATATCATTATCTTTCTCACTCAGCTATTCGCCTACATCCTGGTGACTTGTCCCATTGTCTCATCATAGGTCCCATTGTATCATCATGGGTCCCATTGTCTCATCCTGGGTCCCATTGTCTACTCGTTTTCTTGGCGAAATGCGCGGCTCTCTTGATGCTTTGTGTAAACTACAACTGAATCTATGTACATGTACTTGTTGCTAATTCACTTCCACACTCACTGAATTTGATACAAACGCAGTTCTACATCCTCTCCTCTTTCTCTCCCCCTTCCCCGCCCCCCCTCTCTCTATCTCATTCTCTCTCTCTCTCTCTCTCTTTCTCTCTCTCTCTCTC
>NW_004797910.1:290774-292582 GCF_000002075.1 Aplysia californica | reverse complement strand
TGTGTGTGTGTGTGTGTATGTGTGTGTGTGTGTGTGTGTGTGTGTGTGTGTGTGTGTGAGTGCGTGCACACACCTGGAATAGGGACACGAACACATTGTTTCGAGCTGCGGTCTGAGAAAGTTTTTAAAAAATCAATTTTTGGACCAAATCGTGTTCCCTTAAAAAAAAAGAAGGACAAAAAAAATGTATATTATATAAATCCACCATTAGTTCTGAACCATGATTTTTTTTAAAAAGCTTCACTTTTTTTCCTTTAAAAAAAGTATTTTATTAGGAATTATTTTGATGGTAGGGTATTCTTTAAAAATACGAAAATCATTTTTTTAAAGTGACTAAAATCCATGCTTTGGGTCTGTCTACTCTTCTTTGCCCTGTGCTTCAAGTGAAGTTGGACCCCATCGTGTATCTAAATTTTCACTAGGGCTTTCCCAACACCATAAAAAAGCTGCGTGCATGAATATCTTCGTCTCCAATCAAATTGCACTACTTAGGCTTCCTTGGCGAATCTGTCATTTTAGTTTCTTCACGGTCTCCCGTGTTCGTAAAAGTTTAACACTTTGCAGTCACATAGCCAGCAGTACAAAATACCCCATCTGGTCACACAGACAGCAATACAAAATACCCCATCTGGTCACCCAGCCAACAGTACAAAATATCCAATCTGGTCACCCAGCCAGGCGACGAGTGACGTAACGAACTTCTCGGGCCTGGCTCAGAACTGCTCCAGGTGACCGGAAGGTATAAGTTTCACCGTCGCATTATTGTACCAAGTGGCCGCAAAGTGTTAAAGCCCGTTTTCTCGAAATCGTATCTATATAACCTATATCACAAAACCTGCAATACTCCAGTAACCATTTAAGATATTTGTGAAATTAAAATATACTGCGTTCAGAACTGCATTGTCTATAAGAAGCCTCCCCAATGTAAAAAAATCTCAAACTCCAACTTTAAGTTCCTTTCTTCAGACACGCGCACTCACATAAATTATATAACATTAATGTAACCCCCACCCCCCGCCCCTGCACTTTAAAAAAATTTAATGAGTGCATAAGCATCTATAATAATATAAGCGTGATAGAGAGAGAAAGACAGGGTGGGGGGTAGAAAGATAAAGAGGGGGAGAAGAAAGATAGAAAGAGAGAGAGAGAGAGAGAGAGAGAGAGAGAGAGAGAGAGAGAGGGGGGGGGGAGTGAAAGGCAGACTAACAAATACATGTGCAAGTAGATTGAGCGAGAGAAAATTTAGTTTACTTTTACAAAGTTTTTACGCGCTCGCAACAGCATACGGTCATAAAATGAGCGCCAAGGGGTGGATGTCAGCAGAGAGGTCCAAACGGGGAATCAGACTTACTCTGCTCACCTCTCGATATTCAACAGCACAAAGTCTGCTTCGACTTCGATTATCTAGGCATCCCGGAAATAGCAATTCACAAGAGAGTGACAAACGCACAAAAGAAGTAGAGGGGAAATGACGATAGTAAGGAGGAGGAAAGGAAAAGCTGCAGTTCCCCCCTATGGTGTTCCGTCACAGTGTGAGCATGAAATTGATAAATCAGCCCATTTACAATTCACTGTGCATAAGAACATGTTAGATCTAATATCCCCCCTTTGGGAATTGCCTAAAGATAACTTCAGTCAGTAGCACTGCCATGGCGGGGGGCGAGAGAAAATGAAAGGTGATGAAGTGACAGGGAGTCAAGGAAGAAGATGGATAGAGTGCATATGTGAGAGTTTGCGTGTGTGAGGGTGCACGCATCTGTGTGTGTGTGTGTGTGTGTGTGTGTGTGTGTGTGTGTGTGTGTGTGTGT
>NW_004797910.1:287065-290560 GCF_000002075.1 Aplysia californica | reverse complement strand
GGAGAGAGGGAGAGAGGACGCGCGCATGTGTGTGTATGTATGTATGTATGTGTGTGTGTGTGTGTGTGTGTGTGTGTGTGTGTGTGTGTGTTTGTGTGAGCGCGTGTGTATGTGTGCGCGTGTGTGTGTGTGTGTCTGTGTCTGTGTCTCTGTGTCTATGTGCATGTTTCAATGTCTGATATAAATTTGCGTTTGGGTGTGTCAGATTGCTGTTGGTCATAGATAGATAGATAGATAGATAGATAGATAGATAGATAGATAGATAGATAGATAGATAGATAGAATTATTTGGAATTTAATTTGTCTCCCATTTAGGAGCTTGTGTCTAGCCTGTCATCGTTGTTATTTTATTTGCGGTCTGAAACTGAAATAGAATTCCATGTGTACGTGTTGTGTGCGTAAGGGGCAAGAAAGGGGGGGGGGGGGTCCTTCGAAAAAGGACGCTGTGACATTATGTGCCCCGAATAATACGCCACCCCTTGATAATATCCGAGCAAGCACATACACCAATTCAGGTAAATATAATCCTCAATCTTCCAGTTGTAAAGATGACACACTTGGATGTAAAAAGCAAATGACACGGTTATTTTTCAAGTGCAAACGTGATACACTTTAAACTTCCAACCTGAATACAATGCTAATAAAACTGTAGCCAGAAAATGCTGAATAGCCAGGTAATTCAGGGTAGGCTCATGAGATTTAGAAGATACAAAAAACAGAGGTAGTTTGGGAAGATATGGAGGGTTGGGGACAAGGTGTTTGAAAGCAACTGAAGACTACAGAGGAAAAACTGCTGATGTCCAAACCATAGTCTTTTTCTTCCAACCCCTACTGTGCAACACAAAGGTGACATTAAAAAGACGAAACTTATCAAGAATAAACATACTTTTATGCTTTTACTTCCTACCCTTTTCCGGCATGTTACATGACAGGGTTGGTGATTTTTTTGATTTTTTAAATAAAAATCCAAAAAATCGATTTTTAAAATTTAGATTTAGATTTTTTAAATTTAAATCGGATTTTTATGATTTTTTAAATAGTTTTTTAAATGTCGACACAGTTTGGGATTTTTGGTGGCTAAGAGTATGTTCTTTTAATGCAGAATGCATTGTCTTTATTTTAACTAATGATTAATTTAAGCAACTGCAAAAGAAAGCCTTAATCTGCTATATCAGTGAATTATGGCTACAAACAAAAAATGAAGAAAATGTCAGTCTAAAAGGAAGGGGGAGGGAGGTAATTATGCATAGAGATAAACTTGCATTTTATTACAGTGTGTGTGTGCGCGCTTGTGTTTGTCTAAAAAGAAAAAGAAAATGCTAATTTCAATTATGCAAAAAAAGTAAATTGAATACTGTATTATTTTACTACTTACAGTGACAGGGGGGAAAGCAGACTTTTAAGCATGATTATGTTAGTCTACTAAACCTTATATCTGTTTTATAAAACCAAGGAAAGGAATTCTGAATGTTTAAAGATATAAAAACAATACATTTTTAAAAAGTGATTTAAATCACTGAGTTTTATTTTTAAAATCAAGTTGATTTAATTTTTTAAAATCAACTGATTTAAATCGACCTGATTTAAATCAACCCAACCCTGGTTTACAATTATGAAAAAAAAGAAAATTGAATACTGTATTATAGTGACAGGGGGGAAAGCAGACTTTTAAGCATGATTATTAGTCTACTAAACCTTATATCTGTTTAATAAAACCAAGGAAAGGAATTCTGAATGTTTAAATATGTAAAAACAGAATACATTTTTTAAAAAGTGATTTAAATCACTGATTTTTATTTTAAAGATCAAGTTGATTAAAATATAAAAAAATCAACTGATTTAAATCAACCCAGCTCTGATTTAAATTATGAAAAAAAAAAGTAAATTGAATACTATTATTTTACAGTGAAGGGTGGGAAAGCAGACTTTTAAGCATGATTATATCAGTCTACTAAACCTTATATGTTTTATGAAACCAAGGAAAGGAATTCTGAATGTTGAAATATGTGAAAACTGAATAAAAATAATTTTTTTTAAAAGTGATTTAAATCACTGATTTTTATTTTAAAATTCAAGTTGATTTAAATTTAAAAAATCAACTGATTTAAATCAACCTGATTTAAATCAACCCAACCCTGTTACATGACGGTACATGTATTGAGATTGAGAGCAAACGTTTCTCTCTCTCTCTCTCTCTCTCTCTCTCTCTCTCTCTCTCTCTCTCTCTCTCTCTCTCTCTCTCTCTCTCTCTCTCTCTCTCTCTCTCTCTCTCTCTCTTCTTTGCTGTATTGCCTGTTGCTTGTTTATAACATTTTAGTCTAATATTTCTCTGATTCCTTCTATCTATCTTTTCTTAGTCCTACCTCTTCCCCTGCTTCCCTCTGATCTCTGGTTGTATGCTCTCGCTGCTATACTGTCAGGTGGTAGTCTTGACAGATGTCCAAACCATTTAATGGGTTGTTTATCTTTGAGCTCCAAGCTGGGAGTGGAGCCAACTTGTTCTCTGATTATCTCGTTTCTCACCTTGTCTCTTCGGGTGGTGTTCAAAGTTTTTCTCAGGCATCGCATGTCACAGTCTTTGTCTCTCTTTGGTGGTTCTTGCTATAGTCCCTGTTTGGGTTTAGTTCCACAGTAATGGTATAAAGATGCAGTATACGAGTTGCCGCTTTGTTTCCACTGTGATGTTGGGAAATGAAAATAATGCTGCCAGCTGGTAAGTCACAGCATTGGCATTTTTTATAGTGGTTTCAGTTTTTTTGTGTGTGTATCTTTCCGTCTTGGAGGAACACGCTTTCCAGGTATTTGAACTCTTTTACTTGCTTGATTTGCTGTTTTTGTTATCGACTGAGATGTTTAGTGCGGATGGTGTTTTGCTGATTTTCATTGCCTCCGTTTTACAAGTGCTGATCTTCTTGTTGTGGTCTTTGCGGGTTTTGTTCAGTTTGTTTACGTGTTTTGGGGGGTTTTCTCGGTGTCTCTAAGTATGCTCTGTTCGTCAATTTAAGGAAGCTTATTGGTTGTTTTGCTTCTATTTAAAATAACCACTAAATGAATATTTCAACAGAATGCAATAATTTCAAATAATTCTACACATGAAAGGAACATGAAGTCAATGGGTCTAAAATTTCACTTTGCGGGAAAATGTAAAATTACCAGTTTTTCCAAGTACTCTTTGAATTTTATTTTTGTCTGAAGTTTACTATGACTTTTTACTTAATAATAATGATAATTTCAATAATAACAGTAATACAACAATATAGTCATGGGAACGTGAATCATTATGATAATAATGTCATTATCATGATTATTACCATTAGTGATAATAAAAATAATGACAATAGCAATAATGATAATAATCATGTTAATGCTACGGCTGACAATGATGATAATACAAATGAAGAAAAAGAAGAAGAAGAAGAAGAAGAAGAAGAAGAAGAAGAAGAAGAAGAAGAAGAAGAAGAAGAAGAAGAAGAAGAAGAAGAAGAAGAAGAAGAA
>NW_004797910.1:283205-284961 GCF_000002075.1 Aplysia californica | reverse complement strand
TAAAAAAATAAAAAATGTAAATGTCATTTTCTCTGTTCCCAGAGACAATCAAGCTGTGTAAGTCGCAAAACTTTGGCGGCAATTTTCTCGTTGATGCTACCCGTGACACCAGGCGACCCCCACCTCCTTCAACAGCAAATATCTTGACTTCTCTTCAAGACGGATGGGTATTTTTTTCCGCCCAAAGGGTGACAAATGAAAAACCTTTGGGATAATACCAATTTACAACTCCATACGTTCAATTATGGACGAGTGCCAGGTCGTGACACAAAAAGAGAAATAATGGTTTATGGTGGATTGGGGGAAGGGGGGGGGGGGTAAACGAAGTATTATGAAGAACATAACAAGAGATACAGAACTAAACAAAACAAACCAAAAAAAACCAACCCAGTCAACACCTTTTGCATTCCTTAAGCTGTGAGCTTGTGGCGATCCCGTGTTATGTTACAATGTTATAGCTTTGGCCGTCGACAGGTCATACGTTGTGATTAGGAGACTGACTTCATTAATTCTATGGTTCCCTGTCGACATTTTAATATATACAACCGTTATCGTGATTATATGATTAATCCCATAAAACATATATGCTGCGGGCTTAATTTGATGATATGTATAGATACGTGTGGCCTCCGTGGGCTTTTTCCATACGTTTCATGTCACATATTACTCGCCATATGGGAAGGAAAAAAACAGAAATGCAAATTGTTGACTCTTCTTCCCAGTTGGATATGTCAAAGTTCACCTATGGAAAGTTCACCTATTGAAAGTATGTTCTGTTAGTCTGGACAGTTCTAAAGTGACGGAAAACTCCGCTCTCAGTGGACCAAAATAACGTAGAAACAAAAAAACTAATAATAATAATAATGATATTAATTATGATAATGATGATGAAATAATAAAAATAACAACAAGAATAATAATAATAGGCCTATTAATAACAATTACAATAACAAAAATAATGACAATATTAATAAATAATGGTATTGATGATGAAAGAAGAAGAAGAAGATGAATTATTATTATTATCATTATTACTCGTATTTGCATTTATCCACGCTCCACAGGATGCTCTTTGGTCGTAATAACAATTACTATTCATGTCCTGAACGACATAAGCGGATGTGGAACAGTTGGGTTTGTTTGTTTTTGATTCATACTAACCATACTAACCATAATGGCGAGACAACAGTTTTTATTGCTCTGAGCACGTTTTTATTAAAATGAAATACATAACAGTGCCCTCTATACTGTGCTTTACTGGACACCAGCTGTGTGGGCAACCCAATGTTTCTACTTAGCACTTCGCCCTTCCCCCGAAGAAAACAAATTAATGCATAAATATCTTATAAAACCAAATTAGATTTAAACTCAAATTGTGTTTCAGCCTCCGGTGGAAAAGCAAAAAGAAAATAAAAGCGTAAACACATAATGGTGTGGGTGGTTTAGGGGATAGGCTCTCGCGGACTTTAAATAAACTGAAAGATCTGCAGGATTCAAATCGCGTCAGGTGCCCTACTCTGTTTCCTTGGCAAAGGCACTTTACACGAATTTTCCTCACTTAAACTAGGTGGGCATGTTTACCGGCTATAGACTGCGAAAGATCCCAATCAGCTGGTTACTGTTATAGCGCCTGTAATCCACATCTTGCGCTCTTTGTTTCCCGGGAAGCCGAGATTATGATTGGGTCGTGTTCTTGGGTCTGCTTGAGTAAATACTATCGTGTATATACGCTTTATAATTCCATTGCTATTATTAT
>NW_004797910.1:272182-281187 GCF_000002075.1 Aplysia californica | reverse complement strand
TACGTGTACACACTCAACACACTCACACACACACACACACACACACGTACACACACACACACACACACACACACACATACACACACATACACACCAAACACACAAACAAATAAAACCCTACTTTCTTTTTTTAAATTCTTTTACAAGAAAACGAACCGTTTGTTTGTTACCACGGCTGATCCGACAGTATGTCTAAATTCTTTCGTCAGTAGGTATTTCACCTGTCGTCATCGCGTCAAAGCCTTTGCTCTTTCTTTGGTTTCCATTTTCACTTATGAATTTATAAAGGAAATAAAAGGAGTTAAAGAAAAAGATACAAAGGCACCTTTACTTTGGCGCTGGAATTCGAAAAGCCACCCCATGAAAAACGAGACTAAAGGGCAAACTGTTCAATATTGACCAGGCGTGTTGCTAGCTGAAAGGAAGGGGGCCTAAAGCCCTCTCTGTTGTCCCCCAAGGTAAATTCTCCCACTGAAGAAAAACACCCACCCATAAGCATATAATGGTCGGCTAAGGTAATAGCAGGATTTACCAGTTCGCAGGCAGTGGAAAGATTCGCACCGGAGAGTTTGTGAACCTGCCCTAGCTGTTAAGTGGTGTAGACACCTTTTCGACACCCTTTCGATTCTGCAGAATCTGCACGAGGTGTAATAGAAGGCGCCATTCTGTATGACTTGAAAAATATATAAAAGCTAATGTCCATTTGGCTCAAAGTGACACGATCTTAAAGAAAAGAAAAGTTTTGTTTTTTTCCGAAATAACGGTCAACATCAATTCTGGAAGGATTTACCAGATTTTGATCTGTCCCTTGGGAAACAAGATGATTTGATTTTGTCTCAGTGATAGCAAAAAGAATGATTATAAACAAATGTGTATTAGATAACATGTTCAACTGAGCTTAGATTTTGCTTTAAATAAAGCGACTGTTCAGCGATGCGGAATGTTTCCAGACTTGGCGTATAATATAATCACCTGTACACATATAATATATTTTGCATCCCTTTGATCTCCAAAAGCATGTATACCACATAGTCTGACTTCCAGAACCGTTTAAATGATCTCAAAACCCGACTTGTTGAACAAGTGACTACACTTCTTTAGCTTTTCCCCCCTTTACTTGATCCGAAACGCTTCACTGCTTACCTTTGCATACAAAGGTGTTTGCCCATTTCCCATCCCCATCCCTAGTCTTCCCCTGCTTTACACATAACTGTTCTTTTCTTTTGTATTGGCAAAAGTCGCAGGCTCCCTTGAAGAAATCTCAGATCATTGTGCGTTAGTCTTCTAGCTATTTGGGTATTGAAGAGGGTGTTTTATTTCATTTGCTGAATAGATCTAGGATTCGGTGGAAGTCGAGTTACTCTTCGTTTTATAACAGTGGCGTTGGGTAAGCGATATTTGTCGTGGTATGCACTTGTTTGTATTGTTGTCATCGATGCTGCAGTAGTGGTTGGGGTTGCTGCTGCTGCTGTTGTTGTTATTGTTGTTGTTGTTGCTGGTGTGTGTGTGTGTGTGTGTGTGTGTGTGTGTGTGTGTGTGTGTGTGTGTGAGATAGCCTATCCTTCCCTGCAAAGAAATCAAGATACTTTATCACCCCACACGAGATTCGACCTCGGGTCTTCTGTGTGCAGTGGTGTAGCGCCTCACCGCTATAGCACAGACACTGATGGTCTTCTATTATAAACAAAAAAGATATGAGCTATGTTTGAATTATAATCACAATATATTTTTGTGCAGTCGTTCACAACCGCACTACAATAGCATAAACGACACAACAATCTGTTACAATATAATATGCAATCAGTCGTATTCCTAACAATGTCCTTTGACTTAATACTTTAATGCTTTAACTTAACATTTAAACACGGTTGTATATTACGAAAAACGGGGCGCATGGTCCTACTTTAAAGCACTAGGCTGGAACTAAACGTTAATAATATGTCAAGAAAAACGAGTGAAGAAACAAAAAACAGGAGCCAACTCAAATTCGAACTTCGGATGTCCGAGTGTAGTTAATTAAGTTCACATCTATTTGTCGCACACTGTTCGAGAAGTTCAATCTAATTCCGTTTTCAAAAACATTGCCCCAGTCATGTCGAGTATGTTCTGGTAAAGAAAACAGTACGGAAACTGGTTTTCTTGTCAGTGAAGTGTTTGCTTTCCATTATTTCCCTTCTTGAAAGATTTCTTGTCCTGGATGGCGTTGCCGCTCTGGCGAGTTCAGAGTGATTTGTGTAAGTCTGTAATGTTGTAAATGAAAGACACTCATGCACAAGAAATGTGGCAAAACACGTTCAACTCTTATAAAACGGAAGACCAGAGAAGCGGAAGATTTTTTTAAAATTCCATGCAGCCGTCAAGGATGAAACTTGGAGAGTTGTACTTTTTTGCTTTTTTTTTTTTTTTAACTTTGATATACATTTTTAATAATTTTTTTCAAATGAAAATCTCAATGACAAAAAAATATTGTAAATACAGTTAGCCAATGCCACTGAAGTGATTACCAACGGTGCATGTAGAAACTGAGGGCTTTTGAGTGTTGGCATAATTTTCCGGTTGGAAGTAAAAGTAATTTGTATCCTGGGGAGTAAATAGATTTTAGAAGTCAGGAGGGATGTTTCGGACAAATAAATGGCGTGCGGGGGGGGGGGTGTCTAATAATACTGTTAATACACTTTGGACTTAAGACACATTGGCTCCTGGTAATAATACTCAAAGGACAGAAGATTTTCCTAACTACCTACATGTATTTTGCTGAGAAAAAGAGGGTCGGGTTATGGCATTTGGAAAGCATCTATATATTGCATGGACATTATTTACATTGTTTAGGAGACAAACTGCTTTGATTTTTTCTGCCAAGGCCATTGTTGGCTCGTCTGAGAGTGATACAAACTCCCAGCAGATAGTAAAAGAGATTCTCCATTTTTAAAAAAAACAACCCCACTTGGGAATCGAACTACGTCTTCTGCGTGCGGCCACAAAGCAGCCAACAGCAACCCACTGAAGCCGATTTTTTTCTTTCAGAAAACCAAAAAATTAGTTTCTTAGTTTCTCATTAACGCAATGGCTTCATAATATACCTCCACATTCTTCCCAAAATTGTAGTAAATCTTGTCCTAACAATTGCAAAACACCAATTTGCGTTATGTCTGCATTATGTTTGCTTTTGAACGTTGAGAATGGCAGCCTTTCTTTGTGTGATACTTTACAAAAAAATAACATTTAAGGTGGTGATGTTTCCATGGACGCCGACCAGTTGAGAACAACAAAACTCGGACACTCATTCTTTCTCACTGTGACTGATATCCACACCAATTTAGGACAGAGGATCTCTAAGGTGTGACCATAGATAAATGAAGTAACCTACATTACACTACCCCCCCCCCTCCCCATTCTGTCCCTAATTTACACACTGGACTCACCACACCACAACGTCCACTTCGATGAAGCAAATTATCAAAGCGATAGAGACCGGAGATGAATTAGCTTCACTCGTATTCAGGGGCGAAGGCTGACTTGTTTGACAGGGTAATCAAAGTGAAACGGGACCAGATATGGCCTGTAGATATCACACAAGAATCTTACTCGAGGCGGCGACTCTGAGTTGTGAATGAAAACAAATCCGGAATTCATATTGTATGTTCAACCGCCAAAATAATCGGGAAAGTATCTCATTAAATATCAGTTCCAACTAAAATTAAATTTAACTTTAGATGTGAATACAAAAACACAAAGCAAAGAAGCAGA
This sequence comes from Aplysia californica, assembly GCF_000002075.1. NCBI lineage: Eukaryota > Metazoa > Mollusca > Gastropoda > Aplysiida > Aplysiidae > Aplysia > Aplysia californica. The sequence goes on along the minus strand of NW_004797910.1, from coordinate 277,440 downwards.
GGTGTCAGTACTAGATCTATATGTTATAGATCTACCAGTAAGTCTAAATCTTTGGTAGAACATGACAATTATCATTTTTTAAATTTCACATTTGGTTGTTTTTGTTAGCCTTTCGCGGCCAGGAGCTGGTGTCATAATCGAGGTCACGATCTGATTATAGGACGGTAAAAAGTCGAGGAAAAAGAACAAGCACACGCAGCAGTCAAGAGATTATTAGGAGTTAGTTCCCCTCACATTTGTGAGGTAGACTCGACCAGCGTTAGTTAGCATACATAATCAGGGCTTGAGATTGATTATAACAGTGGCCCCAAAGGGGTGAACAGGGTATATGTGGCAATGAAACAGCTTGGACTGCTATGTACATGTTCCCTTCAATTCTATTGGTAGACTCTTCCAGACTCACTTTAAGCTTACTTAATCAAAGCTTGCGACTGCTTATGGAGTGGCCCGAGAGGGGTGAGGAGGCTATTTCTGTGGCCGTGAAACCGTTTTGAATGTTAGGCATACTGTTCATTGTTGATTACGAACGTCTTTTTACATTTAATTTAAGAGGTTTACGTTTAAGGGTGAATTTGACCGCGACGATGTTTCAAAATTATGAAGGGAAGCAGTGATTATTTGATTATATAGACGCTTCGCCCCTGCTCGTATTATTTTTATGAGAACTTTTAATGGTCTTACCTTGTCGTTGGTATAAACTCAATTTTTGGTTCTTTTATGTGCACAGTTTTGTCGACAATACAAAGTTGAATATTCTTAAATCAGATTAAATGTAACCAGGCTTGAGAGATTCTGTAGCCAATTTTGGGAGATAGCGCGCAGAAACATTTTTAGGCTGGTTTCCGAAGTAGTAGTAGCAGCAGCAGCAGCAGCAGCAGCAGCAGCAGCAACAATAGTAGTAGTAGTAGTAGTAGTAGTAGTAGTAGTAGTAGTAGTAGTAGTAGTAATAGTAGCACAAATGTCCGTGCACTACAGCATGCTTTAGGCTCTTTACTGTCATTACCCTCCGAGAAGACCCGAGAACAATCAGAAACCCCTCTTGGACTCCTGGGGAAAATTGTTACATATACTTTAAGTGCAAGCAGCCGACTAAGTGCTTAAACACTAACAAACCGATAAGATAGTTCGCTGTCTATACCCTGGTACTTGTTCCCACCTGGCTGAAGTGATGAAATTTCATGTAGAATTCCTCTGCCAGCATCACAGCTATGGACCTTGACAGGGTTCGAACCAAAGACCTTTCGGATACGAGCCCGATAGCCTAACCACGTCGCCCCAAGTGTCGTCCTCCTATATCTGTATCTGGACACGTATGCTTTTCTGACCCACCTTCATTTTATGTTCGTGGCCTTTGTTCATCTGGATAAACATGGAATGTGGTTACTGAATTCTCTGCCTATGTTTGGTCTGGTTCCGAGCAATCTTTTTTAAAAAACCCTGAGATCATAATAGAAGAATGTGCTGTATGCTAAAGATATCAGCACCTGAAGGTGTATTAAATTATTTTTAAACGTCCCCAAACTCCATATCAATGGGTGTGCCTAGACTAGAGAATGGGATTTCCATTGAAGTCTGTTTATTTTGCGTTTGTAGAAATGTATTGCCCCGGTTTGTAAGGAATACTGGAGTGGCAGCTGCTATTTTCTTTTCTTTTTTTTTTGGCCTTCCTGCTTGCGAGAAAGAGGCGTGTATTTGACGCTAACGTGAGGAACTTACTATTATTGTTTCTATAGTGCTTTCAAATATTTCCTCAACTATAGAACAAAGACTCTCCAGCTTTTGCACAATGACTTGTATCTACTTGTCTTAACTGATCAATATTTTTGTAAACACCTGTTAGCTGTACTCTACTCTTAACAAATACTAATTTTAAAAATCCAAGTGGGTGATTTCTAAAGATTTTAAAAGGTTTACAGCTGGGACAATATAATTTTTGAAAGCAAATCCGTCATTTTTTTTCTAATCGCTACAATAATAATATGCTTACCGAAGTATGTTTTAAGAACCTTTAATACAAAAAAGTGTTTAGTATAAAATTAATTTTTTGTAACAAGTTTTGAGACTAAAAAGTGTCATTGGTGAGTTGTGATGTAGGCCATAGGCGTATGCAAAGTGTGTGTGAGGCGGTGGAAGTACTGTGAACAATCCAATGTTCCTCGTGACGGAGATTTATAGTATTTTATATAACATTTTTAGGAATTTTTTTTTTATTTAGCCTCGATTGTTGTGGAAAAATATGATTACAAATTTATACAAACTGCTGTGCAAAGTATGGGTGACATTGATTCAGCCGTTAAAAAGATATTTGAGGATTAGTAAGTAGTAGCGCCACGATTATTTTGACCGCACTAAAATGTTACAGTCTTACTGCTGGAGAGGCTCCACGGAGTTTATCTATTAATATAATATAATATAACATGTATTGGGTAGCTATGACAAGCAGAGTTATCTCACCACTTGCAAGTGTTGATGTGGCGGTGAAACATGAACTAAATGACATGCCTGAAGCAAGATCACATTTATTGCCGTTAACATTGAGGCTGAAAACAAAACGAACATTCCCGAAATTACGAAAAAATCTTTAAGTCCCGCGGGATCCGCTCTATCACTTATTATAAGGTCAAAAGTGTAACCTGTTACACCACAGTAGCTATCTTGATGGCATTTAACACCTCGCCAACACGTACTGTGGCTATCCAAGGGCATTGGCCGGACGGAGTTAGTTGTATATGGAATCTGGATAAGTGCATTTCCCGCCTGTATATTGTGGACGCCCGATCCTCCCCTTTCTGAAGCAAGAGGTTTATGTGTTAACGCGCAGTTGGCCGATGATCTGGCAGCGATGGAATTCTAGCCGACCGTGAGGTCGTTTATTTAAAGGCAAAGGGGACCGATTCTTTAGCAAGATCAACTTTAAAAGCCTCTGGCTACGCCATTGAGCTCGGACTATACACAAATTACTTGTCTCCGCTTATGGTACGGTTATTTTCGGATTATATTCAGGTTCTTGAAACTCGTTGTCCGGAGCCCTGTAGTTGGTCCCTCACGGCCAGAAAGAATTGTTGTCACAAGCTGTGACGAGTTGATCTGCTGCGAGATGCTTATATCGTTCCTTCGCGTTGTAGGACAATTTGGATTATGCCTGCGCATAGTTTGGTGTGCATGCATTTGCTAGTGAATGTACAAGTGTTATACGTATAGTATGCGTTTGTATGTGTATATTTGAACATTAGCACATGTTTTTGTGCATGTGCATGCGTGTACATGCAAATTTGTGTCTATATGGGTATGCAACGAGCTATATTACCCTACAAAAAGCAAATAAGACACAATTGTTTCAACCCCAAAATAAAGCTCTGATGAGAGGATAGTGTAAACTGGCCCAAGTCCGTCCAACGTGTGTGACACGGGTAACTGAATCAGACAATCCCATAAAACGGTGGAAATAGCAGCTAAGCCCCAAAACTTGCACTGGAAAATCGCTAGTGTTGCCCCAATTCCTTCCGCAACATCTATGACAAACTCCTTACTCGTTAAATATTTACCAGCCTCACCCGAGGGCAACTATTTCCGTTCTCAGAATGTTATGGTCAGTGGCGCTCGCACTCGTCTCCCGGCCGGTGGGCTGCAAATAGCATGTGAATGGGTTATTTAGAGCTACTGGTTTGTTATAGTTTTCGGAGACTTTATAATTTTTTTTCTCTGTTTGCGTCAAAGGGGTTGTTCTTGGTCTTAGTCTTGGACTGAGGTCACAACCATTTCTAAATCTGATTTAGTCTATCTGGTTTAGTCTGATTTTTACACTGATTTAAAGGGTTTACAAGTCTTCTCTCAGAATTGTCATTTTTACTTTTGCTCTTTGGCGTTTCATACCGTCCAGATGACAATTTTTAATTTTTTTTCAAAACTAAAAAGTTGGTCTAACTTATGTGTGTGGACTGCATTTACTGATATGCAAGACTTCTCTTTGCTCCTTGTGTAAAGGCATGCTCTTTCTCTCGGCATCCTCTTACTCTTAGTTTCCGTGATGTTGAGAAACATGTTATTGAGGGGGGCTCTCGTGGCCTATAGGTTGAGGTGTTCGCCTTTCATTCAAATCCGGGTAGCCACTAAAAAAAATTTGTTCCCCTAAAATTGTCTCCTTTCACTTCCTTTCCTGCTCTCTGGCAATGTTCTGTCGTTTGCTTTCGTCCCCACTTTCTGCCCCCAGCCGCTCACCTCCTTCGCCCCCTCCTCTGGGCTCCTGTCTCTTTCTGCAGCCTTTCTACTGATACTCCTTCTTATTGTTGTCTTTCAGCCACACCCCTGATCTTCGGGTAGGAAAGATCTACACCTGGCCTTTTCGGACAATGGCGAAATATCTCAGGTGCAATTTGGGCACGTTAAAGATCCCTTGGTCATCTAAAATCGATAAGAGTAGGCTTCGGCCGCCACCCGAAAAAATTCAAAATTTCCTACCAACTGAAAATGTTTAATGTGCCGTAAAACAAGGAAGGCTGGCTGGCTTAGGTGAAAGAAAATTATGATGAAGGAGATAATTCAGACCTTTAAGGACAAAGGGAAGGGTTAAACGGCTGCCAAATGTTTCTTGGCTTATCCACACATACGCTGTTCCCACTGTGTTTCTAGGCTGTTGCTGTTAGTCCACAAGAACAATGCTCTACGCGCTTGCGAAGTAAACGGCCGCTGGACAGTCGCTCTGACTCAGATGGGCTCACTTACCTGGTGAAAGCGGCTATTCATACAATGAAGAGCTGACATTGGTGTTGGCATCGCACTTTCCATTTAGTGTTGATGACGTCTTACTTCACATAAATGTCACTTTTATCTATCTATCTATCTATCTATCTATCTATCTATCTATCTATCTATCTATCTATCTATCTATCTATCTATCTATCTATCTATCTATCAATCGATTGATCTATCTAATTCACATCTTACCCAATGTCTACAGATTGTTGAACTGTGATTACGGCAATGGCTTCACCTTTGAAACCATGGTGATCAAGTTCGATTACCCAAACGCGGTCACGGCTCTCATCGGCTATCAATACTACGGAGTGATTAAGAGCTGTCTCGCCAGGTACTTGCTGCTACCGGTCAAGGCTCTCGGCACGAGGTACCTCGTCACCCGTGTGTGGTACGTATTCTTTGCATGCCTACTACTACTACTACTACTACTACTACTACTACTACTACTACTACTACTACTACTACTACTACTACTACTACTACTACTACTACTACTACTACTA
>NW_004797910.1:269900-272082 GCF_000002075.1 Aplysia californica | reverse complement strand
AGAGTAAGAGATATAAACAGACAATAGGTTTGGCACATATATGTAAAGTAAAAAAAAAAATGACAAGTGGGAAGAAAGGTACAATTTTTCTGAGACTCTGGCATTCTCCTATAGGAAGCCGACGGGGAGTGCGATTTTCCCTCTTAACTCGTAAACCACCAGTATATTGATGTCGAAATCGCATGTCAATATTGACGAGGCCTGTGGGGCGAGCAGTGCCGCTTCTGCTGTCTCCACTCTCCAGCCAAGCGCGGGAAACTCTTGGAGGCGGGCAAGTGTCTGTCTCGTGCCAGGCAGGACGCGGGAAAAATGTTCATGGGAAAACGGCAAGGAAGAAAAACTAGATCCCGATAATAAGCGCTGTAAATTCCATTTGGTTCCGAGGTTATATAATCGCGTGCAGCCGTTTGCTGATTAAATCGTTTGGGCCCTGGAGAGTACTGCGTGTAATGACAGGGGTTGTCAAGGTCAGGACAAAAACACACAAGTGATCTGCGGGACGAAGTTTCTTGTCTATTTGTTGGTTTTTAATCGACGCATTCGAGAGTTTTTCCTTTCATACAACGCACAGGGAAATGATACGTTAGGGATAAGGTCGGGCTTTTGCACCCACCACCTCTCTATCAGCACGCGGGTGCTAAGCGTCAGAGTAAGTGCATTCGGGTGGGCATAATGAAGATGACTGAATGAGACTGAAGTGTTTTCTGCTCCTTTCATTTCCTTCAGTTTTATATTGAAATAAAACTATGGGGAGAGAAGCATGCTACCTTACTGTCTCAGCAACAACGTCTTTTGATGTGGAGAAATGGGAAATGGTAGATAGCACCTTTGTTCCAGGGGCGGGGAAGAAAGCAGGCGGGGTGTGGAGGGGAGGGGGGAGGGGCATCGAATAAGAACGGAAAAATCCCGACCTTACTTGGAGTTGATCCTGTCACACATAGAAGCTCGTCAAATTTGCGACCAACTTGCCAGTACAATTGCTCTTTTCGTTTCAAAGGACACCCTCAACACTTTTCTTTCTTACAGTGCTTTAAAACAGAAACGAGATTTTTGCCTTCCTTTAAATAATGTTTTCATCTGGTCCTTTTACTGACTACCAACCACGCCAATTGAATACTTATAAAGAGTCTGTTGGTGTTCTTGTTGTTTTCCTCTAACACTCTGCATGTTATAATCGCTCACTTTTCATTTAAACGGCAATGTATACTGTGATTTTTGGTTTACAAAATCAAAAGATTCTTTAAATTTTGACAGGACCTTGAGCTTAGAAGTAATGGAATATATTAAACATATAATGAAGATGACTTTTAAAAGCTAAAAAAAAAAAAACAACACCATTCTGTTTTCAATCATTATCCCTCTCAAAAAGGAAAATAGACAGAGCTCCTTAGTAAGCTGTTTGACACAATAACAAGTTTTTCTTGACCAGAAGAGGGCCTACTTATTTACACCACACATTTCATCGCCTTGCGTGCGGCTCCTTCGTTATCTTTGATTCAGTGCCAAATTTGCCCCATGATATTCACACAACAAGATCGGGCTGTCGGTCAGACAGAGATAACTGAGATAACTGTGTGTGTGATCCGCAAACCCAGAGAGGTAGGACAGAGCTGATGAATGAATGTGCCAATTAGTGCCAAGAGCATCATCGCTTTATGCTGATCAGTTCTCTCTTGCAGAGGACGGGTGGTTGGAGGGCGCCACAGGTACGTCCCGTGTCTATTATTCTTTCTCCCTATTGTTCAGGGGGTTTGTTTGTTTTTCTTTCCCGCGTGCACAAAATCGCTGTTATTGGAACGGCGCGCTTCTGATTGACTCAAAGTAGCAGAGGTAGAAAGCTTTGTGGGACTAGCATCGACCGCGGGAGCTCATTAGCGATCGTGAAAGAAATAAAATCCTTGGGATGACCATACTTTGAAGATGAGAACAATTTTTTAAACCTCGGTTGCTAGTTCTCAGCTTATGAATGGCTATCAATACGATATCGATCCTCCTGCCTATGTATTTGTTGTTGTGTATTTATAATAAAAGTCTACTTTTCTGTCTCCTTTGCAATTTGTGGGCATTTGTTCAGAGCACTCTTAAAACCTAATCAGAAGCGATTATTCTAATAACTCCCCGTCCCTCTCCGTCTTCTCTTCCCCATTCCCTCCCACCCCCCTCCCCAAATCTTTCTCTTCCC
>NW_004797910.1:265166-268572 GCF_000002075.1 Aplysia californica | reverse complement strand
AGAGAGAGAGAGAGAGAGAGAGAGAGAAACAGAGAGAGAGAGAAAGAGAGAGAGAGAGAGAGGGAGAGAGAAAGGGAGAGAGAGAGAGAAAGAGAGGGGGGGAGAGAGTTGAGGAGGGAGGGAGGAAAAGAAAGGGGGCAGAGAGAAAAAACGAGAAAAATATAAAACCGGAAATGCTTCGAAAAGGAGACCTTGGTATAGTAAATATATGTACGTACAAAACAGTTCGGGATTCTCCATTTATCTCTAGACTGTCACTTCCCCTCTGTGAGACAATTGTTTAAAAACGAAGAAGATACAAAGATACGATTACGAGGATCTGTGTGTACACAAGCGGGTATGTGTGTTTGGGATCCTCCCCCCCCCCCCCCCCCCCCCCCCCCCCCCGACTCGACACCCTAGTTTACTCTACTTCGAATCTGGAACTTCGCTCAAGTAGCCACCAATGATTTTGTTGACTTTCACAAAACTAAACCCTAGCCCCGTTCCTTAATCATCCCTATTCAAACTCAAAAGTCCTTGTGTTCGCCCAAGTCAGTGCCGACTGTTCCACACTCATTGCCTGTGGGAAAAGGAAGAGAGAGAGGGAGAGAGAGAGAGAGAGAGAGAGAGAGAGAGAGAGAGAGAGAGAGAGAGAGAGAGAGAGAGAGAGAGAGAGGAAGAGCGAGAGGGAGAGAGAGAGGGGGGAAGAGAGAGAGGGAGAGAGAGAGGAGAGAGAGACAGAGAGAAACAGAGAGGGGAAAGAAAGAGACAGAGAGAGAGACAGAGAGAGAGAGAGAGAGAGAGAGAGGGGGGGGGAGAATTACACAAAGAGAACGATGATCTATCAAAAACGAGGAGCAGGGAGCCTGTACGTATGGTGAACATTCTCAGGACGAATCTTGCATACTATTATACACGGATATAACCGCTTATGGGGACGATATGTCTTTAAAGAGTTAAAAGCAACTAACTATTCTTTCTTTCTGTTTCTTGTTACGGAAAGGCACATGTAAATGCATACTAAAGCCTTTTCACACGGTTTATTGTTCCTATTGTTTTGGTTTTGTTTGGACAGAAGAAAGAAAATATTAAGTTTATAAAAGTGTTCTTAAAATTTAGTGAATTACCCGGGATCCCCCCCCCCCCAAAAAAAAAAACAACAACCAACAACAACAACAACAACCAACTGTACAACTTTTATTTCTAAATACCAGATACAAAATTTACACTAGAATGTTATAATTTGAAACAGGTATAATTCATTCAAAAGGAATTTGTTTCACATAAAATCCACAAAGAAGAAACTTATTTTCGAAAACGAAAATGGCTTTTATAAAAATCATCTATAAATGCAAAATGTACCAATTTAAATGATCTTGTAAGGAAAGTCATAAAATGATTGGTTTGTTTTTTCATTAAATTTCCTTTTCTTTTTAAAATCTAACCTTTCCATCCTTGCAATCTTTAAACAATATTTATTTTCTCCTAAAGAGTATATACTAGTTTTTAAAAAAATCTTTTTGAGGTCTGGAATTCCGTGAAAACCTGGTCTATATGTCCTCCTGTGGACGCAACACATTTTAACGCAGGTTCGTAATGTTCAGTGGTAGCCAAAGAAGGATCCACACAACCATGAATACTCAAAGCTACACACACTGTGCATCTTACAGTACGGAGCTGTTTCTAGAGACAATAGAAGTGGGGGGTGAGGTTGCCCAAAAAGACAGCACTTGTGGAGATTTTTAGTGGTAGGCCTAATGTGAACTAGTGCATTATGCAACCAAAAAATGGGGACATGGCTGAAAATGAGCGGAGTTTTTACGCGCTGTGTAGAGCAAAACCATTTTGTGGATTTAGCTAAAATGAATATCATTTAAATTCTTTTTGACTTTCAAATGTTGTGCACAAATTTACAACGCACAACTCTGTGTGGAGGAAAATATTAACAAAAAACTGTGTACAGTTTTTGGGGATCAACCTGTATTTGAGATAATTATTACTTAGCTAATTTACAGAAAATGGCAGTCGTTTACAATAATTTAAAAAACCCTTTTCTGATTGTCTGGCCTAACACATAACTGCGCAGGTTAGGACATTGGGATGTAGCTTTGCTTAACTATTAATATTGGTTCCTAGAATTCAGTGACGTGTATTTTCTGGCGAATAAAACCCCCAAAGTTTAATGATTGTTCTTAATTCACACCAAAAAATACTACTTCAATGATGTAAAGATCGGAATCTTTTACGAGTTTCCCTTGACACATGCACAACAGACTATGAGAAAGCATGTTGCCATTTCCCTGCAATAACTTTTCTCAATCCTTCTACATTTACTTGAATACGGCTCATTAGTGATAGAAAAGCCCTTGTGCGAACTTCCTGCTTCGGGGCAATTCAAATCACATTGAAAGCAACACTCAAATAGCGAAAAGGCTTCACTAGGTGTAAAATAGCATGCAGGTTTGCTACGTCAATGATTTTGTGACAGGATTTCAGCCCGAAAACACTGCTGCGGAAGTATTGGCATGGCGAGTTCCCTGGGTTATCAATCATTTTGCAAGAGTGGATTCGCTTTCAATTTCTCATCTATCGATCTCCTTACGCCTGCAAACGTCGATATGTGTCATACACACAAAAAATCGAGCTGTTATTATTTCGAGTCTTTGTTCACATCCAAAAAAGCACAATCCACGGTTGGCATGCGTAAAGTTAAAAATCATGCTCACAAAGTTATATTGAGGAAGAACATCATTGATATGCAAGAAGAAGGAGCGATAAGGCGCAGGACGTGCAACAGCGAAATTGTGAATTCGATTTCCTGCTCCGTTGAGTAAGATATTGTATCGTTAGGAAAGACGTTTTACCCTTTTTTTAATCTCAAATAGGTCTTGGGCTATCAGCAAGGACGGATAATGTGAATGACAGCTGTATGAGCCTTATCGTCTGCAACGCTGTAATTGCCACTCAAAGGGGGAGGGGAGAGGGGGAAAAGAGATATTAAAACGACAACATGAAATGAAAAGTCGGCCAATTGTGCAATCGCAAGATACATGATACTTAAGATAGTATTTTGCAATCTTGTAAAAACAAATAATTAAAACAATCACTTTGATTTCTAAGGTTAGCAAGACCCACTGATCATGAGAAAATATGGTAACCACAACACCACTCTGGTCCCCCAGTATAGAAGATAAAGAAACAGTCTGCAAAGGGGAAATATTCATCTGAGAACAGTGAAGGGAAGGCAAGCAGGTTGGGGGACATACACACAGCAATCTCAAAGGAGAGCTGGGGTGTCCAAGTCGGTAGAGGAAATGCGAAAAAAAAGAAGCGAAATGGTGAAGGTGGTATGTGCGAATCTAAAAATATAATGTATTGGTCTTGTTGGTGGAGGTTTGAAACAAATGTATTGTTGTATATTGGG
>NW_004797910.1:263675-265066 GCF_000002075.1 Aplysia californica | reverse complement strand
GGGGGGGGGGTGTTGTTGTTGTTGTTGCTATTGTTGTTGTGTTGTTGTGTTGTTGTTGTTGTTGTTTTGGTTTTTTTGGGGTGGTGGTAGGAGGGGGTGTACATAATGGAGAGGGGGGGGGGAGAAACCTTGCACCACGATGCTGATCAGGATTCGTGAATTGGTGGTTGAGAGGACGAGGAGGGGATGGATGACGTTTAGATGCTTGAGTGACGAGCAGATTAATGAATGAATGGGTGTATACTTACGGATGGAAGTTCTGTTTGTAAGTTTAACTTATGACGTAAAATCTTCAACACTTTTTGTTGGCCTATTATTATTAACAATTTATTTCTTCACACGAGATGTTTTGCATTAAATGCCTTTTGAGTATGCATAAAGAGTTGTTTACTTTCTACAAAGTCGAACTATGAGCACATAATATCAGTCTATGAAAACAACCAGAGGTGGGTTTCCACGTATGTTTTGGGGAGTTTGGGGGGGGGGGTATTTTTTGTTTTGTTCTTTGTATTGTTTTGTGAAGGGGGCGGAGGGGAGGCTGCGGGCACTATGGAAAAGGGAGAGGGGGTTGTTGTTTTCTTTGTTTCTTTTTTATTTCTATGCGATGCCCTTTTCGTTTCTTGCCAACTTCATCGGTCGTTTCCAATTTCAAACACCTTCAAAATATAACGGGCAACACTCTAGAATCTAATACTGATCGATACCAGTGAGTATCCAGGATGTCTCTCTCAAGGAGGACGCCTGTCGGCATGAGTGGTCATCGCAAAACTCGCCCCCAGCTGTTTGGGCACATAAAGGCGTCGTGCTACTAAAACAGTGAGTGTATTACAATTAATTGATTTGAGGAGTCTAAAGTATTTAAAAGGTTGCCTCAAATTCCTCTCGATGATACTCTTTGGGTAGGTTTGTGTCCCTGGCTTGCGTAATTTCATAAATAAAAACTTCGTGTTTTTTATGTGATTTCCCAAACCTTAATTAAGTTTCAAAAAATTATTTTAAAAAACAGACACAATGATGCTACATGATACTTAAACCCAGAGCCTATTTCCTGTAACCCAAACCCTTTTCAGGTGACTGTAAGGCCACATTTAAAAGGTGTTTACCGGGTACCAGATTTGGAGCCATACGTGCAGCTTGTAACGGATTCCGCTGCGTAAAAATTATGGCGGTCGCTACGATCAAAAGTGTCAGAGGACATCCTGTTTATGATAATTAATTAGTTGGGAATAACACGAAGAGAATTGGTCGACTCGGTAGATATTCAACCATTCATCGCCTTCGATTGTCTTTCGGTGGATTATTTCTCGTTGCTTCTGTTATGCTCTCGAAGCTCTGTGTAAGATACAGACAGACAGACAGACAGACAGACAGACAGACAGACAGACAGACAG
>NW_004797910.1:261022-262635 GCF_000002075.1 Aplysia californica | reverse complement strand
AGTAGTAGCAGCAGTAGTAGTAGTAGTAGTAGTAGTAGTAGTAGTAGTAGTAGTAGTAGTAGTAGTAGTAGTAGTAGTAGTGAAAACTGCCGAACAAGGAGATCAAAAACTATGTTTTTCCCCTTCTCTTATAATATACCCCCGTCCTGCTCTTCCAAAATCGATCAGTCGCTGTAGGCCTATACCTTCTTCCCCCTCCTCGCAATATCGCACGTGTATCAGTCAACTATCTCCACTCCTCATAATTTACACCCTCAAATAACTCCGATATTTACGCTCCCAAACGCCACTCCCGAAAGTGCGATCTCTGGGGGCCATATAGACCCAGGCAGTAAACAAAACATCCCGGGCTTTAGAGCAGTAATCAAAGGCTTGTGCTGGAACCGCCTCGAATCCGGAGTCCCAGAAGGTCAGACGTATTTTTTTCCAGACTCGGCGATTGAAGACGATGCGAAAAGAGTTCGGTGTCATTTATTTTTGTTGTGTTCATTCGGCTTTGCGTGAGGTTTCCGCTTTCGGGGCTAGGGTTGGCCTTTGCTTAGGGGGTGGGGTTTGTGTGGAGATAGGGGAGGGGGGATAGATAGGGGGTTTTTTGTTGATTTTTTTTGCTGGGGTTTTTTTTTGGGGGGGGGGCTGGTTTTTTTTCTGGTAAATGCCATGATGAAGAACGGGTGCCGATATGTAGGTACATTTTTACATGGATAATACTCTGCGTCCTCATCTCTAGTGTATTCTGTCTGTCGATATGTTTGTGTTCCTTTCTGCATCTCGAAATGCCTGTCTGACAAATTTGCTTGTGTTATCTGTTGCACACGCACACTCACACACACACACACACACAAACACACACACACATACACACACACACACACACACACAGACAAACTAACACAGACGCACACATACAGACATACCTCCTTTATCTATCAGCTGGAACGGTCTTATGTTTATATGTCTGGTATACCTATCTCTCTATCTGTCTCTCTATCTGTCTCTATGTCGATCTATCTAGCTAGCTAGCTGTCTATCATTGTCCCAGTTGTCTCTCACTGAGCCAGTAGTACAACATTGGATTTACATAAAAATACAAGTAAATGTACGTGGATCTAACGTGAGTGGGGAGTGGTGACACAGGGAGAGAGAGAGAGAGAGAGAGAGAGAGGGGGGGGGAGAGAGAGAGATAGAGAGAGAGACAGAGACAGACAGACAGACAGACAGACAGACAGACAGACAGACAGACAGACAGACAGACTGACAGATAGACAGAGAAAGAGAGAGAGAGAGAGAGAGAGAGAGGTGGTGGAAAAGGGGAGAGGGGAGAAATATGTGGAAAAACAGCGGATACAAAAAGATCTTGGCACAATTTTTTTTTTCTTTTTCTGTTCAGGAGAGCTATTTTGAGTCTTTTGGCCTTTCCTATACAGATTTTTCCCATGTGCAAAAGCCTTGAAATTACAGAAGTTTGCATGCAAATGCCAAAGCTGGTAAGACAAAACCATGCACCTCCACAACCAGATACAAGAGCTGTTGTAGAAGATGGTTCAGAAGCAACCTGTCCATCTATCTATCTATCTATCTATCTATCTATCTATCTATCTATCTATCTATCTATC
>NW_004797910.1:257228-258613 GCF_000002075.1 Aplysia californica | reverse complement strand
GACAGACAGACAGAGTGAGAGAGAGAGTGAGAGAGAGAGAGGGGGGTGGGTGGGAGGGAGACAGAGATGCACAAAATGGCAATGTACATCTTTAGCAACCTCATCCTATAGATATCTTTGTTTCACACTACTAAAGACTAAGCTATGAGAAGGAAAGCACAAATCAGAATCGCCTGTCTTCAATGAGATGTCATGCCTGTAGAGCATTGAAATCCTTTCAGGCAACCTCTGACGCTGCGTACAAACCTGTCAAAAAAGAGCATTCGTAAAGATAAAACCTTGTCAATCACTATTGGTATAATGTGTGTGTATATATCAATCATGCATGTCTGTGCATGAATGTTTGCACGAATGTGTGTATGTATGTTTGCGTGTATTTTTGTCTATGTGTATGCTTGTGTGTGTGTGTATGTGTGTGTGTGTGTGTGTGTGTGTGTGTGTGTGTGTGTGTGTGTGTGTGTGTTTTGTGTATAGGATTGTTTGTGAGTATGTATGCATGTTTGTGTGTATGTATGTGTGCGTGTGTGTGCATGTGTGTGTCTGTGTGTGTATGTAAGCTTATATGTGGTATATCTCACGTAATCTGAAAACCTGTCTTCTCCTTTTCACTCCTCCTCTTTATTGTACATCTCAAACTCCACCTTCTCCCGACGGTATGCAATAATCAGACGTTTCCTAATTATATAAACATGTCATTCATTACGTGCTTGTAGATCCGTGTTTACAAGACTGCAGCTGAGCGAAACTGCGGGATGTCAAACTGTTGGAGATAGTGAACAGAATAGAGCAGGGTTAGCTGAAATTGCCGTAAAATTGTTCGTGTATGAGAGCTTTTTTGTTGTTTCTGGGTTTTTTGTATGTCTTTTTTTTTTTTTTTTACTTTTGTTGTTTGTTGTTTTAGTATGTGCCAATTAATTGAGCCGGCTCGTTCTTGATGTCTGGGCTATCTTTTTTCGATTCGCGTACTAATGGACGGGGAGAAGTCGAGAAATCAAGCTTTGTCTGTGGGTATTAGATGGTTGCCAAAAACGCTTTATTGTGGTTTTACAGTAATTGATTTTCTGTGCTCAAAACTAGGAGCAAAAAAAATAATAAATCAGATTCTGAGATGAAGACATGGACACCCACGGCTTAAAAAACGGTTGATTGCTGGAAAGAAGAAATGATAGAAGATTGAGAAGGAAAAGAGAAAAAGACTGCAAGGAAGAGGGGGAAAAAGAAAATGACAACAGGGAAGCAGCGAGGTCGTAAACACAGAACACATGACTGGAACGAATAAGGATTCGTATTTTTTTATTTCATGAAATTGTAAAGGTTGAGCAAACATTTATTTTTCCCTGATTTTTTCTATCGTTTTTCTTCTTTTTGTGTATGTGTGTGTGGGG
>NW_004797910.1:252989-254694 GCF_000002075.1 Aplysia californica | reverse complement strand
GAGAGAGAGAGAGAGAGAGAGAGAGAGAGAGGGGCACTCACACCCACTGGTCTTGAACGTGGGTTGTGTAAGTAGTTTCTATTGGAGATGGACGATACAATTGCTGACCTGACCCCTCTCTTTAAATCACCTCTCAGTGTCAAAAGAAGCTTTCCACAGAGACAATTACCGAAACACCCCCCCTCCCCGAAAAATAATATATAAAGATTACACTCCCACCAATTATTGCCGATACTACACAACAACTCTTGCTTAAGCCTATAGTTTGTTTGTTTATTACAAGGTTTTACGGCGCTTGCAACTGCATACTAAGGTCAAGTCTATAGTTTAATAATTATGTGAACTTCAAAACTAAAATATAAGAACTGGTTCTAACATGAAATTGAGCTTCTTTACTGTATATATTTTCACCAATCTATACTCCAAAATTGTTACATTGTGGTAACTTGCTGTGTGCAGCATGTGCGACTTAAGACTCACTTACAGAAACTATACTTGATTAGAGTCTTGGAATATTAGAAAACATGAGGTAATGAATTACAAACAAATTTTGTTTGCACTTCACAAGCCAAAGTAGACATGGTCAAGCAACACAAAATCACGTAATTTATGTCCAAACAATGAAAATCAAAACAGTACAGATAATATAACGACAACAATAATATTATTATCATTTTATATGAATGAGGCCAAAGCAAACCTTTTAACATTTTGGTCAATAATTTACACTCACTGAAATTGGAACCCGTGTTTGATTTTGCTTGCCTTAAGGATTTCATCTTTTTTTTCTTTTTATTTCCCATGTTGGCTGTCCCTACATCATCCCAAGAAAACAGATATGATAAAGGTTTTGTTTATAAACAACGACAAAAGGAAATATACATAGATTATCGCTGAGGCCTATGTGATAAACCAACTGTCAGTCTACATATTTTTATTTTCTCCTTTTTCCCCTTCAGTGGCCTTTAGCACGTACCTCTTGACAATAAATGTTGTTTTTTGTTAAATGGTTTGGATCTTGATTCAGTCATTTGTTTGGAGCTAGCCACTGGGCTTAATAGTGAATTGTGTTGGAAATATTCAATACTTTGCCGCGTTAAAACGATGCATGTTCTTTTAAAAAAGTTACTTCTGTCAGGATCATCTTGTATATTATGATGTATATTGGGAGTATTTCTAATACTCTTTACCCCATAATGATCTGCCCCCAAATACTACTTAGCTGATTATTTCTGGTTGGACATGGAGAACGCCGATGACATGGAAGACACTTTTAAATCATAAAAGCTTTTCCCTATCTCTTCTCGCGAATTAAGAATGATTTTTATCAAAGTTCATTTCACAGTACAACTGAGTCTGCTCCCTGAATTGCTTAAACGTGTGACTTCGTCTCTTCATGTCTTTCTATTTTCAGCTTGCACAAAGTTTTAGAACTTTTGTAGGAGACTTGACAACTCGCTCATATCTCGACGTTAAAAGAAAGCAGTTTTTAACATGGTACCGGGTATCACGATATCACCATACACAAAAGAGACGAAGTGAGAGAGAAAAAAGAAAGAGAGATTGAGACGGGCAGAGAGCAGCGGGAGGGATGGGGGGAGAGGGAAAGGGAGAATAAGACAGTGAAAGAGGGGGAAGAGAGAGAAGGAGAAAGAGAGACAGACAGACAGAAAGAGAGAGAGAGAGAGAGAGAGATATATATATA
>NW_004797910.1:251163-252889 GCF_000002075.1 Aplysia californica | reverse complement strand
GGGTTGGGGGAACGACAAAAGGAAAAAATATGGGAGTGGGTGTTTGAAGGTTGTGTTTTAAATTAAAGGAGAGAAAAAGTGATTTTAAAGTGTTCTTTAAAATAATGGATTACTGGTTTCATGTATTGAAGGTCTATAATATTATGTTGTTGTATATTTCAGATCTGTTTACTAAAATTGTCTTGAGTCTGGAATTCCCGACGAGAAACAATGATTAATGATGAGTCACAAAAAAATACCTCCTCACCTTTGATGCAACCTGTTCTAGTATTGTTGCAGTGACAAATATCCATTGTTGTTTGATGCTCTTGCAGTGAATATTTTCTCTGCGCGGCAAGTCAAACAGATTAGAGTATAGATGATTTCACAGCTGTGGGTCTCGTAAGTATCCCAAGGACATTTAAACTAAAAGTAGCGGGAATGCTAGAGCATTGTTATCTGTTTTCTTTTCAGTAATAACGGTGCACTAAAAAAAAACCTACAGCGAAACATCGTTGGGGTAGTTGAAATTCATTTTCCCTTTGATCTAAAGTAAACTGTCCCAGTGGGCTCCCATCAACGTTCTGCTGACGACGGACTTGAGTTGACATTTTTGCGAGCAATCACAATAATTAACTTTGACCACAGAAAGAGACTCTCCGAAAAGTTCAAGTTGTCGAACTTACACTGTAGTTTTCCGTAAAAAGAAAAATTGCTTCATCACGATTCTTTCCTTTGATCTCGCGAAGTGAGTGTTATTAATATTATGTTGTGTCTTTTGGCTCAGCGTCTGTTTCCATAATTAAACGGCGTATTTTTAACTCAGCTAATATGTATAATTCCTAAAAGCTAAACAACTATTTAGTCAAACAGCCAAAGTTGCATTTCAAGGACCCTAAAATATTCTATATTTTTATTCACAAAATGTTCGCCTTGCCCTGCAGAGCACAACTTACCCGAGTAATGAACCCATCCTGAGTTAGCACATAATATGAAGAATGTGCATCAAATGTTTTTACAATACTATTAGGTTAAGTAAGTACTGTAAGTACTGTAAGTACATAACCACTTACAAGGCTGTGAGTGTGAGGCTGGAGTGCTGTTGAAGTGTTTACACTTAGTTTAGTGACTGCGAAGACCTTTAGCTAGGCAGACGCTATGTGTTTATGTGTTTGTGTCTGTGTGTCTGTGTGTGTATTTGTGTTTGTGTGTGGGTATGTATGCGCGTGTGTGGGTATGTGTGTGTGTGTATTTGTGTTTGTGTGTGGGTATGTATGCGCGTGTGTGGGGGGGGGGGGTATGTATGTGCGTGGATGCGTGCTTGCCCTTTTAGTACTTTTACCATTCTGAAAAGTTATTGGTGTCTTATGTCGCATGTATCAAATCGTTCATCGTTTCAGTCATGTATAGTTCCAGGTGATGTATTGTGGAGGTTAGCATTAGGCACGCCGTTCTACTTCCCCATTCAAAAAACCTGTCCCTGAAAAAGAAAAAGCTTCAATTCGCCGCCATTTGCCTACTGGGCTCAAACTATCAAGTTAAGGTCAGAAATAAACATGCTGAGGAATCTATCTCCAGACAATGGCCATAATAGTATGTGGTGTGTTTAAGTGTATTCTCTACGATACACAGGTGCTTCTGTCTCTCTCTCTCTCTCTCTCTCTCTCTCTCTCTCTCTCTCTCTCTCTCTCTCTCTCTTTCTCTCTCTCTTTCTCTCTCTCTCTACCTCCCCCAATAAAAAAAACAC
>NW_004797910.1:249921-251063 GCF_000002075.1 Aplysia californica | reverse complement strand
TGCCTGGCCTTGACTCCTGACTTCTTTCTCCTCTCTCTCTCTCTCTCTCTCTCTCTCTCTCTCTCTCTCTCTCTCTCCCTCTCTCTCTTCTCTCTCTCTCTTTCTTCTCTTTCTCTCTTTCCGGATTTCTTTCTCTTGGTATGTGGCAGACAGACAGAAAGACAGACAAACAGACAGACAAACGGACAGGCATGACAGACGGACAGACAGATGGGAACTCGATATCAGTATCTGGAGCGCGGCAAGTATCATAACTAGCTTCTCATATCGCCATTATGAATGCCGGCGACGCCTTGTCATGAAGATGAAATTCCCACGACTCGACACTCACAGGCTCTTTTTTAACTCTATTGTTCAAATAAAATCAGGAGCTCTTTGGGGGCCAAGCCTGCGTCTTGTTTCGACAGCACTATAAGCAACCAGACAGATGATGCATTGAAATCAAGTAGGCTGTGTTCTTTATTCCGCAAAATGTATTTTTAAAACTAATATGCCGTTTTTGGCAAGTCTGGCGTGAGGTAGACAAAGCTACTTACAGTATGACAACTCAGACACTATTTCTGTTTATAGCACTGATGATGCAACCTGTTCTAGTATTGTTGCAGTGACAAATATCCATTGTTGTTTGGCCCTGTACTTGAAAAATTGTGACGCTCCCTTTGTGAATGGAGGTATTCTGTCTTGACTGCCTTAATTTTGTAGTCCTGTCAGAAATCCTATTCTGTCGGCAGACCTTTGCCTGACTCTAATATTTCCCCTTCGAGCTTGAGCGGTACATTCTGGTAGTGTGTCCGATTTCTCTGTGCATGTGTTAATTCAATTTTTATTAATAAATGCAAACTGTCGTTAATATATGCACTTACAATCATTTATCTGTTTGCTCGGTTCAACGATTATTACGCAGATCAAATTTGCCAAATTTGTAGAGAAAAAAGGATGGAATGCAAACTTCATCAATCTTCATCAAGTACTGTATGTTGCTTACAATAAATTGCAAAATGATTCTTAGATTTTGTTCGTGAGCGCGTTTATGTCCAGAATCGAGGGCTATAAAATTGTTTTAATAGAGTCTCCATCTCTATCTCTCTGTCTCTCTCTCTCTCTTTCTCTCTCTCTCTCTCTCTCTCTCTCTCTCTCTCTCC
>NW_004797910.1:244317-249608 GCF_000002075.1 Aplysia californica | reverse complement strand
TACACACAAATGCACACACACTTAAAAGTTCATAGCTATACACATGTATCTGATACCAATGGATGGGCAATCACACTTTCCTTTTCACTTTTTATCTTTCTGAAATGTACATACGGATTCTACCCTACTAACCACACGCGCGCACTGACACACACACACACACACACACACACACACACACACACACACACACACACACACACACACACACACGCACGTACATATATACATACAAACGCTCACATATCCACATATGCATACACATTGTTTTTGTGTTTTAATGTACGTACATAGTATTTTCCAATGTTCCATAATATACATATTAATATACATACAAATATTATATCATTATTTAGAATTATAGTTTCTCAAAGAGACAGTAATATCAAAGCTTTTCTACTAGTGCGGTCAAAAATTCGTTGCACAACCTCATCTGTCGAACATAAACTCTCCAGCTTTTGCACAGTGACTTGTACCAATTTGTCGTAACAGATCAATATCTTTGTAAACACCTGTTAGCTCTATTTTAGAAAATTCTTTTATAAATATTAATAAAACATCCCAGGGGTGGTTTCTACTGATTTTAAAAGGGACAGTATCGTTCTTAAAAGCAAGTCTGTCATTTTTTTCTAATCGCGAGATTATCTTTATTTAACGCATTTTTTTGGAGAATTTTTATTGCAAAACTGTGTTCACTATAAAATGTATTTCTTGCAACTAGTTTTACCGTTAAAAAGGTTCATAGTTGAGCAGTGACGTAAGCCATATGCGTATGCAAAAAGTGTAAGAAGCGGGCAGTGCTGTGAACAATTTCATTTTCTGCGTGATGGAGATTTGTAGCATTTTATATACATTAATGAAGAAAAGTTTTCTAATCGAACCTCAGTTGAGGTGAGAAAATGTGATTAAGTTGAGATGAACTGATAAAAACTGATGTGCAAAGTAGGGTGACATTGATTTTTCACCCGTAAAAGAGATTTGAGGATCAGTTGCGCAACGAATTTTTCACGGCACTATAGTTGAGAGTCTTTGGTAATATGACGAAAATAGGAACGGCGAGGCGGGGGCGAGGGTGGAGATGAAGGGGATTAGCTCTCGTTCTACAATACTTAACCCGATCCGAAATCTTTTTTTTTCCTTACGGACGCAGCATGGCGAGTAAGTGGGCACAGTCCTTATTGCTTGGCCCAACAACCGCGCAATCGAGAGGTGTTGTCTGTCTAGCAGTGGACGAGAGGCGGAAAGGTACCGCCAGGCACAGAAGAGCTGGGCCCTCTCACTCACACCGCCTGCAACTTCCTCTTCTTTACCTAGTGTTTACACGTGGATTGGCACGCGCCTCATTGGAATAAGTAGCAGAGGAGAAATAGGAGGAAAAAAATATTTTTTGTGAGGTAATTGATTTTGTGCAGCCCCTGTAAGCTTGGATTTTTTTTGGTGCGTGTCTCATGTACTATTACTATTGTATAAATATGTTTGACCTTAACCCATATCTTTTTTTTTAAGTCTCCTTGGTTTATGCACCTGTTTCGTAAGTTCATTATTAATTTTAGAAATTAATTTATCTGTTCTTTCTTTTTCCATTCTGATATTGCATTCTGAAAGGTTTACTTGTTAAATCAAGTGTGGGTTTTTAAACATCTATTTTCACTAATACTTCCGGTTACTTTCACTCACTCATGTTCATTCACTTATCTATTTAAGTTCACCCAGATGTTCTGATAAGTCAACTACGTACTTTAATGCACTCTCTGAAGTAAGCATTCGTTACCTTGTGTGCGTCGCTTTAACTCAGTGTAACTTTTGAATTGTTTTCCCGTTTATTGTAACTAGCACAGGATAAACACATAATCTAAAAGTAATGAAGTTAGCGCTTCAGGGCCCTTTGATAGGGGGAGACCTTTTGTGCCTTTCTAATGAATTATGTTATTGTTACTAGTTGCACCCTCCCCCATTACCCACCCCGTCCCTTCCCTCCAAATAAAACCTTTCATTTTAAAATTCAGGAGCACCCCCCCAACCCCCCCAACCCCCCCCCCCCCCAAAAAAAAACCCGCTGGAAAAAGTAGCCTAAGTACGCCAATATTTATGAGTTTCACTTCTTAAAAGTTGAAAGGGCCCGTTATTCTTTTTCTGTTGCCAAGCATGAGGGCTTTGTTGTTAAGTTGGTCAATCTGGAAACGCAGTTCTATACTTTGACGCGACTCCCCCTAGAACGTTGGAAAAAATACTTCTAAAGCTCCGTTTCCATGTGTACGTAATGCGTAGTGCGCAATGCGTAATGCGTAAAGAACGTTTAAATCGGAATTCAACTAAAGTGTAGGCCTGTCCATGTGTGCATGATGCATTGTCCGTGATGCGTATTCGAACGATCATGGCATTCTTCGAATACGCATCCCGCAGCTATACGGACACCGGAAGCTAGAAATTCCCGGGTGATTTACAAGAACTGCATGTTTCTGCTGTTTTGATATCATCAAGCTTATAATAATAAAATGCCACGGATATTCGCCCAAGACGATGTTCTTGATTGATTAATTGATCTTGTGAGGCAAAATCCTGACAGTTTTTATCCGTCGATGAAGGACCACAAGGATGCTATCAAGATTTCCAACAGTATGTGGAACAGCATTGCTGACATTCTGCAATAGGATGGGAAAACAACTATACAGCCTCTGTTCTGTAGAAACCTGATATTATCACTTCACACAAAAAGTTGCGCACGTACCGTTCTCTTTTGTGCTGACTGTGTTCTAAACATGTAGATCTAGATCTAGACTTGCAGAAGATGTTGATATTGATTATGTTGTTGCTGTTGTTGTTGTTGTTGTTGCTGTTGTTGTTGTTGTTGTTGTTGTTGTTGTTGTTGTTGTTGTTGTTGTTGATGGGGTCAAAGAGTCAATGTTTCACGAGTTCTTCTAATCGTAACATTTATTCCTCTCGAATGTAAAAGATGTGCCATTTTATTCAGGGCTCGTCAGGCCCAATTAATTACACTCATTGAATGAATTTTAAGACAAGAAGAACTCGTGGAGTATTAACTACATTTACATACATGTATTTTTTATACTGAGAAATGCAAGATGTCAGCAAACGTCCGTTGTGGCGTGCTGTGGATTTTTTGGATAAGAATAATTTTATTTTTTTATGTCATGATCCACAGCTTAAACTCACTACAATATTGTTGTTTATATAAACATAATAACATGAATGGAATTATAGCTGATATACAGAATGTTGTAAGAGAAGGGAGATTGTGTAAGATGGAGTTTATGAGGCATACATAAAAATATACAAACAATAATGAGTAAGAGAGGCAGAGAGCTTTATTATTTAGAGCCTTCAAACCTACAATTAAAATATTTATTAGACTCTTTGTCATGTTTTGTCTGTTTTGACACTGGTGATTTCTGGAAAATTAGATGACTTAAAGAACAAACTGACGGATCGCGTACGCTAATATTCACGCACCTATGGAAAAGGGCAATACGCATTACGTATTACACATTACGTATTGCGCGCTACGCGAAAGGTGCACATGGAAACCGGGCTTTATACCCCCAGCACAATCCTTACTTCTCTCTTTTTCCCCCCCTCTTTCTCTCTCTCTCTCTCTCTCTCTCTCTCTCTCTCTGTCACTCTCTCTCGATTGTTCTGTCTCTCTCATAGGAAAGCGAAAATGTGTTGCGGATTCAATTCTACCTGAAAATAAAACATCAAAGGAGTACTCTTCTCAATGTCAAAGAATTTTAATTTGCGTTGTTTTTGTCTATTGATGTACATTCTATTTTAAATGTGCATTGTTGGCCCGACAACCACGCAGTCGAGAGGTGTTGTCTGTTTAGCTGGACGAGAGGCGGAAAGGTACCGCCAGGCACAGGAGATCTGGGCCTTTCACTCACGCCGCCAGAATAAGGGTATTGGTTTAGATCTCATTTTTTCCCTGTAAAGTCATATACGTTTGGATGTGCTGAAGTAAAATGCTTGAACTAAACGCCACCTTAGAATTACAGAGGTCTGACAATTTGGGCCGTTTTGAGTTAATAAGACCATGAGGTCAGAAACCAAATTATGTTCTATCTGCTCTGTCAAAATCGTAAGACATGTTGGGCGTGTTATCAAGATGTTCAAAGAATTGCAATCGAATAAGCTTGACATATTTTGAAATCTAAGTTTTTTACTTAAAAATTCTGGAAACTAGGTACTAAGCAGATAAAACTTTACCATTCAAAGGTAGTGAAATGACGATGGAAGCTTCTGCACGAATTCGTCATTCTGAAGGCACTTTCCTGGCAAGCCCGAATATCTTTCGGTCATCGGGATGTGGTCGAAGAGTACATAGATAGTCCAAAACGTTTTCTAGCCACAAATCATGTGGCTCGGGATATTCGGCCATGACCACGAAAGCTAAAAACTTTTGAACTTCAATCAGACCGAAAAAAAAGATATCAACCATTTTCAAAATCTCTATGTGTTGCAATGCTAAGTGTTGCTAATCTGCATAAGGGAAGTGGAGATCGATTAGAAAAGAAAAAAATTAATCCGGAAACGAGCGGCAATTCGAAAGAAAACAAAAATCCCTGATTTTTCTCTTCGAGTTTGAAGGAAAACTGCATGTATCGAAGAACCCAAATGCTACTATTTCTAAAATGAAAAGAATGTCGAGGGTTATACCATCTAATTCTTCACTTACTTACTTATCGCTTAGTCTTAGATGACCATTGGGCACCAAATATGATAGGGCAACCACTTTACAACAGCCCTCTCTATTTTCAACCTTTCGAAGTGCTTCACTCCAATTTAAACTTGACCATTCCACTGTGTTGTCTTCCCATCCCTTTTTCTTCCCTAGCAACCATCATATAACACAAATTGTCAAGTTCTATGCGCTTAAAGATAGCGAAACAGAAGAGAGATAACAGAAAGCGGACGTGTCGATCGCAGGCCAGAGAGAAGCATCATCAGTGCACTATTTACATATGTTTATCACACACTTCAATAGGCCTACACACTGTGTATAGTGACACTAAGATAGCCAGTGTATGTCTGTCGTGTAACTTACAGTGCGTCTTGACTTACTATCTCTGCATAATATGCACGACATATGATGTGCCCATAACGTTGCTGACGTTGGGCATACTTGATGGTTACCATCATCATTCATATCGCTAGCGAAATCCGCTTCAAATTTCCCTATCCGTATTCCTTGTGACGTCATTGGTTGCGTCACAGAAAAAACCCTCTCTCTCTCTCTCTCTCTCTCTCTCTCTCTCTCTCTCTCTCTCTCTCTC
>NW_004797910.1:237594-241983 GCF_000002075.1 Aplysia californica | reverse complement strand
CCCCCCCAAAAAAAAAACAACTACCAAAAAACAAAAACCAGAACAAACAAAGATATGAACAGATGAAAAAATAAAAGCAAAGACGTAAAAGTATATTTTTTTTCTCCCAGAGCAGGGTCAGTTCTTTTTGTCTTCCTGACCCACTTTGAAAGAACAAGGATTGTTCTCATGCATTGAACAGCGCCGTCTTTTAAAAAAAATTTTTTTATTGTTTTTGTTGGGTTTTTGTCCAAGCGTTGTAGAACAGACATTGTTATCTAAGACAACCCACTTGTCTTCACCAATCCACGTCTATCGTTTATGCTTCTGAGATGAGTTACTATAGGCGTCCGCCCATAACCGTTTGTTTCAGCTCATCTCTGACAGAAGGACAATAATTGTTCTATATACCATTCCTCAAACATCGCTATTCCTCTATCGGGAGAATGCAACGCAAAAAAGAGCGCACCCTGCAAGCGAGGTAGACCAGGGATTATTTTTGTTTCCTTTTTGTTGTTGCTATTGTTGTTGTTGTTGTTGTTGTTGTTGTTGTTGTTGTTGTTGTTGCTGTTGTTGTTGTTGTTTTTGTTGTTATTGTTGTTGTTGTTGTTGTTGTTGCTGTTGTTTTGTTGTTGTTGTTTGTTGCTGTTGTTGTTGCTCCTGCTGCTGCTGCTGCTGCTACTGCTGCTGATGTTTTGTTTTCCGCTATATAAAAAAAATCTTTATGTAGATGTGTCACGTCCCCATCAACACAATTCAAATAATTTTCTTGGCGACCTTCGACCCTGCGAGTGAGGGCCGACCCGAACTGAGATGGATACCATGGCCCAGTAGAAAGATCGAGATACTGAATAAAACTCCTTTTTTTTGTTTGGTAAAAAGTGTTTTACGGCGCTCGCAACTGAATAAGGTCACATGAGCGCGCGGGGCACATTAAACATTTTCAGTTGGTAGGAAATTTTGAATTTTGCCCGGGTGGTGGCCGAAGCCTACTCTTATCGATTTTAGACCACCGATTGATCTTTAACGTGCGCAACTTGCCCTCGGGACCTCCAATATTGTTCACCCTTGTCCGAGAAAGCTAGGTGTAGATCTTTCCTACCAGAAGATCGGAGTATGACTGAGAGACCGCAGGATGGAGCCAAGGAATAGCTGTATAAAGGCTGCAGAAAGAGTCAGGAGCCCATAGGAGGGGGGGCAAATGAGGTAAGGGGGTGAGGGCAGAAAGTGGAGACCTAAGCAGACGACAGAACTTTGCTAGAGAGCAGGAAAGGAGGTGAAAGAAGACAATTTTAAGGAAGAAAATGTTTCGGTCTCTACACGGATTCGAACCCGGGACCTGTGAATGATAGGCGAACACCTTAACCCCTAGGCCACGAGAGCCCCCAAAAACTCCTCCACAGCCGGGAATGGACCTCTGGTCTTTTGCGTACTACGCCGAGCGCCTAGCAGCCGCATCATCAGGTTCAGCCTCCATAGAAACTGAATGTATTAGTTTTGTCTAAAAAAATATCTGAGCGATATATCTTAAGATATTTTAAGAAATTCTATTGGATTTTTTAAAAAAAAACAATAATACCCCCCCCCTCCCCCTTAAAAAAAATCACATCTGCAAGGAACTATGGGCCCAAGAAAATGAACGGACTTTTTTTCTTTTCTTGGGTTTTTTTTTTTTGGTTTTGTTTCTTTGCTCGTGTCCCTTTTTGGGTAGATCTATAATGCTAGTGACCTAATTCGTATCAGACAATCATTAGCTATTTGGCTATGAGAAAGCGAGCGACTAGGTACAATGGTATTCAACACTAAGATGAAACTATAAGAGAATGTGAATAACAATGATTGAATCTGTTAGTGTTTGATTATTCAACATGTAGCCTATTTGTGTGTCACCGACCCCATTTGCTAATAAAAGAAAGGAGTGGACTATGGTTGTGAGTAACCTGTAGAGCGCTCTGTCACAGAGACAAAACTTCACATAACACTTTTCTCTCAGTCTGTCTTAGGGTGCGGCTTAGTGCGCGACATATTGGATGACCCTGTTGGGGAGTTGTTCTTAGGCGGACATTGACAGACATCCTTTTGTTCCTTCGTTCAGACGGTCTTCTGTCTTCCATCTGATCAATATGATAAATGGGTGTCTACGTGGAAGAGTTAATGATGTAGGCCTCTCCAGTACACAAATAAATATATGAGTGTTCTACTTTATCTGAAATGGCTGTGATGATGATGATGATGATGATGATGATGATGATGATGATGATGATGATGATGAATCAGGGCGATGGGATGATGATAGCGATGTCGGTGGGGTAATGCTGATGATAAAGATTTATTGAAATGGAGAAGCATAAGATGAAAGTTTTCACGCTAGACAACACAATACGCGGATGACTAAAAAGCAACGGATTATTTTTCTACGCCTATTACTAAGGTTTCTTGATTTTACCTAATTCCTATCCACCTCTCCCACGGAAACGGAGTTTGTAAGACCAACATAACGATGATGGAGGAAGATTTACTCTCCAGGCATTTTGAAAGCAGCCAAACATATTAATTCGGACGACACGTCCAATCAAAAATAAACTTAATTTGGGAATCTGAGATCATGGCAGGAAGTTTCCGCCAGGTACAAAATTATGGCATTCGCAACGGATTAAAAAAGCCAAAACGGAAATCTACAGTAAAGAAAGTTAATTGTGTTATCTAGTCACGCGTAATTGGACCGATGATGTCTTTGTAGACGTCTTGCAAGTCGTCCGACTTTGGAAACCTGCGGTTAGTTGTCAACAATTGTTGTTGTTTTTTTTTCTATAGTTTTTTTTCTCACTTTAGAAACGGGGCAAATGTCTGAAGACGAAGCTTGTCTCCATAGTAAATTTCATCAAGGAATCTCTAACTCAATACTTAAGTACAGCATTTGGAACCACTTTTGTCAGTCCTGCATCTTCCATGGATGGATTTTCTCATTTTTCAGGATCCCAGACGTGGTAGCCTGCTTTTTTGCCCTTCGCAGTGGCTAAATCTCGAGTCTACCCCTGTCACAGCTGCGCTTAGTCGTCCGGGTGCTGCGGCACAATTACTCTTCTTGTGAAGTCGTTTTGTGAACATTGTCGATGATACCTTTGGATGGTCGCTACTTTAGAATTACAAAGTTCAATCTGCTCAGTACTTAATTTTGAGAAATTTGACGTTAAAAAATGTTGGGTCTCACAATATATGTCAGGCTTTTTTGAAAGCCATTCTTTGAATATCTTAAGAACGATTCAGAAAGGGGAAAATTCTTCATTAAATCATTTCAATGCAAACTGTAAAAATGTCAGTTTTTGTCAACTATATGGCACGAACACACCCCAATCACTTTGTCAATTGAGTTACCTAGAAAAAGGTTTCCACGATTCTTAATTTCATGGAAATAGTCCAGAGTACATTTTTTTCAAGGAGAATGCAACCGTTGGATGATCAAATTGTATTGATATCGTTAAAGAGTGAGGGGCTTTGATCCTTTTTTTTCTCGAAAATTAGCGGCTCTAATGCTTTCCTATATTGGAGCGTATCGTCATTTTGCTATCTTAGAATTAAAAGTTCTATCTGTTGTTTCTTGGCTGTTTTGAGTTGCAAAGACCATTGGGTCATGTACCAAATGATCTACCTGCTTTACCAAAATCATAAGATTATACGGAGTCATTATCAAGATATTTAAAGATCTGCTTTAAAAACAGCTTGACATTGTGAAACTCAAAATTTTTGACGTCATATTTCCCAAAATTAGGTTCGGGGCAGATACAACTTTGTAATTCCAAGTAGCAATTTCGTAAGCCGATAGTGTGCTTTTAATTCCTTGATGAATATTCACGAGGTGGAAGAGGTGGAAGAGGTGGAAGAGGGAGCAGCCTTGCCTTTATTTGATGAGATTCTTTTGTTGGTGTGCTATAGATGTTTGAAAGGCATGTTTAGTGCTTTGAACGGGGTTCAAAACAAAGGCATATTAAATATGATTTGCTTGACTTGTTGAGGTGATATATTTTTTTCTGTATGGCCTGTTGTCAACAAGTTTTATGAACAATTTTTATTTAAAGATTTCGAGAAGTTCTCCCAAGTTATCATTAATTATGCCATTCAATTCCAGACACAATACATGTCAGACCTTGTTTAGGACGGGTATTCATTTGAAACATATTTATGCCCCAGTTCTCTTACGCTTAACACGTCTCTTTTATTCTTCCTTTCCCTCTTCCCCCTTCTTTCTTTACGGTAACCCTTTTCCAAGTGCTTCGTCTCTGAAACAATTAGTTAACGGTTAGTCGTAGGCCTAGTCTAGGTTTTGTCCTTTACTCATATCATTATGTGTTAGTGTATGTGTGTGTAGCGTGTGTGTGTGTGTGTGTGTGTGTGTGTGTGTGTGTGTGTGTG
>NW_004797910.1:233925-235575 GCF_000002075.1 Aplysia californica | reverse complement strand
CCCAATCCTTCCACTTGCGTTTCTCTTTTTTTTTCAAATAGTAATGACACTGTTCAGGCGTCCACCCGTCAAAGAACTACTTTTTTTCTCCGCAAAGGAAGGGCATGTTAAACAATGTCGGCTGTTCATGGGCATGCCTATGGACATAGTTACGGGATCGGGATCAACAAAGACGCAGGCCTCATAATCAAAAATTAATTGTCATTATCGAAACAGACATATTAAACACAATCCCACGACTGAAGAAAAATGCCGAGCTCTTTTCGCTGTCGCTTGAGAATTGTGAATCCTCTAGAGGAAAGGAAAATCATACGTGTACAACTAAAGTAGAAACGGATAGGTGTGCCAACGTTCAAATTTGAATCGCTTATAACATGTAATTTGTTTTAGTGTGTGTTTTATGTCACTTGCAACATAATTAGGTAATATTAGTGCAATTACATGTGAGTTAGGGATGGGGTGTAATATAGTGCTAAAAAAACAACCCTTTGGAAATTACATTAGAAATTGTAGAAGCTAAGATAAAAAATGAGACTGCTTATTAAGTGACTCTGCTGTTTAATTTAAAAAGAAGGGCACGGTGCAATCTTACTAGATCTTGCGATCTTGCGCTAGCCTTGCCTCTTTGTTTTCTTTTGCTCTTTTCTCTGGAATGGAGAAAGGATGGGTTTGATGGGAATGGAACGGAAAAAGGCTGAGATTTTTTGGAACGTAAGCTCTTTGAACAATGTTTTGTTATTGATGGCCCTGAGACACATTGACGCATATCCTCGACCGAAAAAAAAGAGAAAAAAAAAGAACTTTAAACTTAGAGAAAATACACATTTAGTAGCAAAAATGTTTAACAAGATACTTTTTTAATTAGGCATCCTCAAAAAAGAAAAAAAATCTCAAGCAAACTATTGTTATCCTTTTAACAGAGATCAGGGGGTATGTCAGAGAGCAAATTATGAAAATGTACGCTGACACATATTCTTTAGATATCAAGTCTCTTGCATACATACGAGTGCATCGAGGTAATACTACAGACAGAATTTCCTTTCAACCCCACCCCAAAGAAAAAAACAACTTTCCATTTTCCATTTTTAACCTCCCAGGTATCCCTTTTAGCTTTTCACCTGTAGATACGACAAAACGTTCCTTGTTCATTAAGATTTCAAACAATGGCACACTTTTAAGAAAGAACAGGGGGGAGTGCATCCCAAATGGGAGCGCTCGTCTCAAGTGAACGTGTGTATCTGGGTTTGCATTGCGCGGGGGGTTTTTTTCAAAGTTCCTTTTATCCTGTTAGAAACCTGTAAAATACTATAGATATGTTGTAGCAAAAATAGACACACCTTTTATTAAAAGCACCCATTTGAGTATGTTTCGTAAGACTAGTTTCGACAGCCAGTTCATGGAAACGTTGCAACGTTCATTTAGTTGATACGCCTTTTTTATTTATTTATATTTTTTATCCAGATTATACTTCTGGCAAATGCATGCTGGATAAACCCAAAGAGAAGACCACACAATGTACTTTTTGTTGAGTTATTTTTACAGCAATTTTATTGGCTCCCAATGTTCAAATCTCTCTCTTTCTGTCTGTCTGTCTGTCTGTCTCTCTCTCTCTCTCTCTCTCTCTCTCTCTCTCTCTCTCTCTCTCTCTCT
>NW_004797910.1:231513-232928 GCF_000002075.1 Aplysia californica | reverse complement strand
CAGTTTGATCAAATCCTCCAAAAGCAACCAAATCTGGCTGGCCCGGACTCAGTTCAGCTGAATTTGGTTGGCAGTGTGCACTGTACATAGGGAACCTGTGTAGCCGCCGCAGGAGGTGGAGTAGAAGACTCGGTGAACCCGCGAAGGGACAGACAGTAAACGACACTGTTATGTTCACTGCACACACACACACACACACACACACACACACACACACAACCCCATGGGGGCAACAACTGGGGACGGGCAGCTGGTGATGCAAGTACCTCTGAGGGGGAGGGGGCGGAGCGACAGCGATCACACTCAAGTAATCTCTCTCTCTCTCTCTCTCTCTCTCTCTCTCTCTTCTTCTTCTTCTTCTTCTTCTTCTTCTTCTTCTTCTTCTTCTCTCTCTCTCTCTCTCTCATCTCCACCCCACCCCCACCCCCCACACACACACATGCACTAACTCACCCAAATACACACGCAGGCTATAATATTATAACATCTCTTACTGCATTACGCTACGATAAGTTGGTCAAATGTCTGTACTTCAACTGACTCATGGGTTCATATTATATGCAAATTGTCTATCCGTCTGACTGTCTTCCTGTTGATCATTTTTCTCTGTCTGCATGTCCTTTTATCTCTACGTAGATCTAAACATTATGTGTGCTCTTTAGATCTACGTCTACAAAGCCAAAGAAAAGAGTTAGGGGGTACATGAGTGTTAGTCTTAGATTCTAAGATTTGATTTGGGGGGGGGACAGGTGTCAGTGCATTTTATTTCTGGACCACCATAGAAAGAAATTCAAAGGAGATTATGTGAGAAGTGCGTTATTGCCAATCACTGCTTTAGCAATAATTGCTCAGTGGAGTTATTGTAGCTCTGTCTTACCTGTTTATTTTTGTTCCCTCTACCTGTTTCGTGTTCCATTAAATTGCATATATTTGATTCGTATCAAACAAAAAGCCCACTGACTATGGGAAAATGAGTAAGTAAACACTTTTAAAAAGTCACACTTCGGGTTATAGTACTAATATTTAATTTTGAGCATACTATAGTTATTCCTCTTGTGGTTAGGCTACCGGATTCGTAAGGTTGTGGATTCCTGTGTTAGAGCCGCGGGCCCGACGTTGTGTCCTTGGGAAAGATACTTAACACGATTTTCCTCCCTTCACCCAGGTAGGAATGGGTACATAGCCGTTGACAGCGAAATATCTTGTCAGTATGTTAGTGTTTTAGTGCCTATAAATGGCAGCTTGCACTTCTTGCTTCCTTGGAAGTTAAGATTGTTTCAAAATGCTATCAGGTGAATAGTTAGATTGGAAAGTGCATAGAGCTTGCTGTTGAGCGGGGATTTGAGCTATGTAATGCTCTTTATTACTATTCGTCTTCTTCTTCTTCTTCTTCTTCTTCTTCTTATTATTATTAT
>NW_004797910.1:227777-230703 GCF_000002075.1 Aplysia californica | reverse complement strand
GGGGGGGGAATCAAAAACTACGTAAAAAAAGATCATCATAAAGCAGCTGCAATCCCATCAAAGGTTGCCACCGGAAACGTGAAGACAAATGATCTGTATAGTGTACACTCAAACGATCACTTGGAAAACAATATACTACTCGTCCGTGAATAATAACACGTTATCACAATGTACTATGAACGCCTTAATGCTCGTAGCTTGTAAACGGAAAACTTATCAGCGTACAAAAACCTTCGCCTCGTTGCTGTGAAAGCTATTTTCCTTTTCTGGCAATTAAGCGTTTCTATTTTTGTTTACAGGGCTTATTTCCACATCGAGGCGCCTCGTTTTTCCACTTCATACGAAATGGACACAATATTAATGCAAATATGACGTATTTTTCAGCTGATTGCTTTTTTATTTTCTTTCTTTTTTCTTTAGAAGTTTTACAGACATCTAAGTATTAACGAGATATAACTAATTGGGGAATGGATGCACGAGGAAGAAATAAAATCTGCAAGCTTACCTTCCCATCATACCGCGACCCCTAACCAAAGTCAAAATTGTATTCGTTACAATGTTGATCAATATAAGAATATGGGTGCTTAATTTCTGGCAGCTAGGACAACCAGTATCTGGGTGTGACATTACATCCCAGTAAAAAGACGGATACACTTAGACTTAACAAAACAATTTTCTCAAGTGGAAATCGAGCTCGTGTCTTTTGTGGTAAAGATCGAGGGAGGGGGGGGGGCCTCACCACTCTACCGCATACGTCGGATGACTTTTTCCAAACTGCAGAGAATGTGAATGATGTGTAGATGGACATCAGCGTGAATTACAGACAGATCTGGCTTTCGATTGTAATGATTACACAATTCAGGAGCCACCTACTTTATGTATCTACAGTACCTCTTAACCTTAATTATGGTTGGGGAATGAGACTAGCGAATGAGGAGATGACGTGTCTCAGACCATTACTCTCTACTTAGCGTCGTTAATGTGGTGAAGTCAATGACTCTCTTTCCCCTCGCTGTAATAGGGGAGCCAGCTTAGCTGCTAACAATGGCATTACAACGTACATGGTGTCTAAAAAGGTTCGATTTAATGGGTAATAACTCGATCATGTTTTGCTTTGATTTCAAGGAAAACTTCGAATAAATAAAATTCAACTACCGAGACTTTACTTTTTTAATATGAAGAAAATGAACTCAGGTGTAGGAGAAATATCTTCTTTTTTTAAGGTCAACCGATATAAGGTAAAAACGCAGAACGTTACGTCTTAAAAGCATTCAGCTACAGGGGCATGATTAGCTCGTTTTGGCTTTAGGAAGAGGACGGTAAAGCAAAGACTGCCACGTCAGATGGACAGCCCATCGTGCTTAGAGAGTTTTGGAGAAGTTTTCGGAGCAGTGGTTATGCCATTGAGAGAGCATGGTTCAAGTAGAATGGGTCTGTACCCCAAATGTCATGGGCGGCGCTTACATGGCTGCAAGAAAGGTTTCGGAAATGTCGTTACAGCCGGAAGCTTACAAATGAATGGTCACCGCAGTCCCTCGACTTGAGCCCCCTCAATTATTATTTCCTTTGGGTTTTTTGGAAGACTGTATCTATGGAAACAACCAACAAACAATTGAACTGTTGAAATGTAATGTTGAACTGGAGGTAAAAAAAAATATCTTACCCAGAAACATGCCATAGTGTTGTTCAAAATGTCCACTGGTGTTTTTCCTGAGAGAAATTGTCAACCCATGGAACATGCTGCTTAGTTTAATAGCCACTTTCCCTTCGTTGATTTGTTAATGTCAACTTAACGTTAAAATTTGTTTTCAATCCACAAAAAATTGGTGGATTTTAAGAAGTTGCCAGGTTTTTTAATTCTTTAAATTTTGGTTGAAATCTTAAAAGCTTCATATTTTTCGAACGTGTAAGTCGATTTTGTTCATATTTTGGTCATATTGACAAAATTTATCACATTCCCATATTTGAATTATATGTCTATGAAGTTTAGTTGAAATTGGTCTAAAGATGGTCTAGGTTTTGCCCTTTAGATGGGTCATTTTTAGACACCTGTGCGTTTAGTATTCTGATGACAATTGCAAACTTGTGGTAGAGATTGTTTTCATGGAGATGTTGACTGTTTATCTTTTACTCCGCCTTCCTCACAATTTAAATCATTTTTAGAACCGGACTGCTTCGGCAACCCGGGCTGGATGGAAACCAAACAGCATCCCATCAGACACACAGAGATATGAGAAAAAAATAAGTTCTCAACGCAGAAAGTGAGCTCAGTTCTTTTGCATGCAACGGAGAATGCCTCAACCATTACATCACAGATACTGGTGAGGTGTTCGATGCTAGTTGAGTCTATGCAAAAACACCGCAGTGTGTGCAGGCCTTAAAGGTGAACCTGATGTACACTTTTCTTTACATCAGTGCGCCTATTTGCACGTGAATGCGCGCAGGTCTGTTTATTTACAACTGTCTGCCAAGGGTAGTCTATTCCATCTTGTGTTTGTGTTTCTACAAAATTGTATATGAACATCTATATAAAGGTTTCTGTGTACGGGTTGGGGGTGAGAGTGTTTTTCTATAATATAAACGTTATTGTATGGCTCTTTGTTGATAAGTTTTTAAGTTTCTGTTTTCGGCGTTTGTTATTATTCAGCTAAAGTTATTATTAGTACTGTTGTTTTCAATATTTTTGTTTCCCATGACTTCTGTTCGAGGTGCTGATTCTGAGGTTGTGGGGTTTTTTTTTGTTTGTTTCTGTTTTGCTGTTGGTTATTTTTATTTTTATTTTTTTTTGGGGGGGGACGTTGTTTGCTGTTTGTTTTGTTTTCCTTTTTTGTTTGTTTTGTGTATGTGTGTATGTGGGTGCACGTTTGTGTATGTGTGTGTGCTGCGTGCGTGCGTGCGTGGGTGTGTGTGTGATGTATGTGTGTGT
>NW_004797910.1:225017-227677 GCF_000002075.1 Aplysia californica | reverse complement strand
GGTGTGTGTGTGTGTGTGTGCGTGTGTGTGTGTGTATGTGAACAGACTAACAAACTTTGTAAAATGTACTGACACAGATGGGTTGTGTAAGAAATGGATAGACTGACACAGACACAAGTGAACAAGACGTAGAGAAAAACGAGTTTTAAACTATTTAGCTTTAAATTACTTTTTTCTTAGTTGTTTGTTGGCTGCTTTGGGGTCAGGGTTATATGATATCTGTTTGCAAGATTCTATTTTTTAATCTTGGGGGGTTGATTGTTTGGTTTTGTTTTTGGTGGGGTGGGAGCGAGGTTGCGGTTTGTTTGTCTGTTTGTGTGTTTGTTCGTTTGTTTGTTTTTCTTGGATTTTAAATTTGGGAGAGAGGTTGTTTCTTGTTGTTGTCATTGATTCGTCATTTGATTTTGTAAATATTATTTTTGAGTGCGTTGCAAAATCAGGGTCCCGAAGTCCACATTCTTTCGAGGTTCATTAAAAAGATATTCCACTGACAAGGGAAAAATAAGTTGCCTGTACTGAACCTTGAAAATAGTAAAGTGTTAGTTTGTGCATTAACTCTAATAAAAATTAGACAGCTGCTTTGAGTACACAATCTCAGGAAGAAAAGCCTTTGGAAAAATCCTACCGCTTTGCAAAAACGTTGGGAGGGAAAGCGGAAGCGAAATTTATTGTATCAAATGAAAGACTGACGTCATTTACCCTTTTAATGAAAGAAGAAGTTTACAAGCATAATAACACTCGAAAGGGAAAAGCAACGAGGAGTCACGTTTCCACGTATCTGTGCCGTTTTAATTTTTCGTGAAGTGAAATGAGGCCCAAAGTTTACCTCACAGAAATAGGAAGGAAGATGATACGAGATATTCAAACGAGCTGGTTGTGGGTCATTATACCGCGAGTGAGTATAGACAGACAGCCCGTTACGTACATATCTAAAGACTGAAGGTAGCAGAGTGAACGTATAGTTCTGCAAATACGTGCATACTGCATACAGCCCACAAAGTCCTAAATTTTTAAATAATAATGAAGTCGATTTTTTTTGGTGTACTTGTTTTAGAGACGTATCTGCTGCCATGGCGACCCTTGTTATTGTGGCTTGATTACTAAAGTATTTGACCAAAACGCCAAAGTCTGAGTTGCGGGCCCGAACGGCATATGGATATTTGCTCCGTTCAGATTCTTATGACCTGTCTGTTTATTTTTGTGTTTCAACAGCAGACTTTAAGTTCTGGCTTCGAAATAAAGCTTGGTACCTCTTTAAGCAAAGCTTTCTTTCCACTCCGTACCCCCCCCCCTCTCTCTCTCTCTCTCTCTCTCTCTCCCTCTCTCTCTCTCTCTCTCTCACTCTCTATCTTTTCCCTCTCTCTCTCTTCTTACTCTCTCTCTATCTGTCTCTCTTTATCTGTCTCTCTCTCGCTCTTTTTCATTCTTTCCCCCTCTATCGTTCACTTTTTTGTCTCTCTGTTGGTAAATGGGCAATAAATAGATCCGTCGCATGTTAGCAATAGGTGCATTTTTACTCTTGATAAAATCGAAAACACAAATGACTCTGCTCGGGGGTACTTATATATGGCATTATTGCTTACTTAGATGTAGCGTCTCCTTCTTTCTTTCCCCATGTCCCCCCTTGTTTAGCTCAGGAACCGGTGTTCGATTTTTGAAATGTTGTTTTACTATCACAATATTAAAAACTAAAGAAAAACAACCTTAAACGACCAGTGAACGAGAAGGAATCAACGCCTTCTATCCCATTTCCTGTTCTGTGGTCTGCCTGTCCTGGTACAACATGAGTCCGCTGGCTCGTAGCAGCAGACTCTGGCAGACGCCGTGTCTGTGTGTACATTTGACAGGTGTTGAACAGACGACCAGGATTGCTGAGCGCGGACAGTTTCCAGCCGAGGAGTCATTACGTATGTCGGAGAAAAGCTTTCTCATGTTGCCGTCTGCTGTCGCCCTGTGGCTTGTAAGAGGCTGTTAGGACTACCTGACAGCGGCGTTTTAGTGGGTAACCGCTTGATTTGAGTGACGCTTGTCCGCTGTTTTACGCTGGCGATAATTGAACGATAGCTCGCGGTAATTGATTGCGATTTTCTTTTCCGAGTACTTTCAGATATTTTCTTTTCAGCAAAGTCTATGGATGGCTGTCTTTTGATCATATATGAAATCTGCGCGCTATGCTTTCTTATGTATTTGAATTCTTTCTTATTAATCCATTACATCTTTTGCTTTTGCAGTTGAGAGAAGAAATTAAGTCCTTTCCTTTTGCTTTATTGTGACTATATTGATTGGTTCGAACAGCAACATTCATTAAATCAGATGCTCATTATGCGATCTTCGACTGGAGCGTTTAGAAAGCTCTCTCAATAGACTTCAGGATTTCTAAAAGCTTTTTCATTTTATCGGCAATTTTATCTGTTTGAGAAGTGTGCCAGGTTGTAAACAATTTTGGGATTTTCTGGAAAGCGAGTAGCAGGTTATCTTGGATGTTGGTGAAACGCAAGCTGTTATTATTCTTGCAATTGTTGTTGTTGTTGTTGTTGTTGTTGCTGTAGTTGTTGATATTGTGAGGGGGGGGGGTCGTTTGTAGTTCTTCTTCTTCTTCTTCTTCTTCTTCTTCTTCTTCTTCTTCTTCTTCTTCTTCTTCTTCTTCTTCTTCTTCTTCT
>NW_004797910.1:221906-223112 GCF_000002075.1 Aplysia californica | reverse complement strand
TACATACACACACACACACACACACACACACACACACACACACATTCACTCACTCACTCACTCACTCATCCATTCTCTGGGTATGCTTCTAACATTCTGTCAATCTTTTGCTTGTCTACCTAACCACCCTTTCGCCCGTGCCGTGTGTGCACCTCCTCCCCCTCCTCCTCCTCCTCCCACTTCTCCCCCTCCTCCTCTCACCCAAACACCTTGCACTGTCTTAACCCTATCCGTACGCCCTGGGGTCATTTTGTACACCCGGGGTTGTATTCTTCACATTTTAGAATACTTCTAGTTCGAAGATCTCTTTTTAGGCCATTCCCAAAAGGGGGGGGCGGAGGGATTTCTCGTTCAAGAATAGTAGAATTATAAATGGGCTGACTCATGTCTGACTCATAACTGTGCCTGATCTTCAACATGGAACTGCTGCTTTTTCTCTCCTGATCCTTACAATTGTCATTTGCCTCTACTTCTTTTGTATGTTTGTAACTCTCCTGTGACCTGCTATTTCCGGGGTGCCTTGATAGTCGAAGCAAACCTTGTGCTGTTGAAGCTAGAGAGGTGATTCCCTGTAAAGACTTCTCTGTTGACACCCACCCTTTAGCGCTCATATGACCTTATACAGTTGTGAGCGCCACAAAAACCCCTACTATAAAAAAAAATAAAAAATAAAAAAAATCTCTTTGAAACTTTCAGTATTTCTCAAAAAATCATTTTGACAGACTGTTATGCAAGGCGTACGGATCGGATTAACGAGTAAATTTCCTCTTTGGGAAGTGGTGGTACAGAGTTCCCCACGTCGTATGGATACGGTAGTAAAACACGACGTACGGATAGGGTTGAACCTGCACCTCAAGACTCCGGTATTCCCTTCACGCTGTTCTGTGAGAAGTGAGTAATTAAACGAGTCGGGTAGACCACCCTGCACCTGACAGTCACCCTAAGGCTACTCTAGGAGACGCGTCATATCGTGCAGGATTTTCCATTAAGAAGAAGAATAGCAAGCAGGTTACATGCAACAATTCTGTAGAGGGTATAGATCATGCTGCAGAGTGTGATTGTACGCAATATAAATGAAATTATCATGATTATTACCAATATTAGTATTACAAATATTAGTATTTCTTCTTCTTCTTCTTCTTCTTTATTCTTCTGCTTCTTCTTTTTCTTCTTCTTCTTCTTCTTCTTCTTCTTCTTCTTCTTCTT
>NW_004797910.1:217341-219841 GCF_000002075.1 Aplysia californica | reverse complement strand
TTGTTTGTATATTAATTTTTATTTGGATTTTTTGTTGGTTTTGATTTTTTTCTGGGAGGTGGGGTGGAAGGGAAGGGGGAGTCGGAAGAATAGGTAGGCAAGGGTGTGAGTGGTGACTGAATGTTATTTTCACATCTCTTACGTACGCAGCGCTCGCCTCAGTAACAATACTCTGACAGAAGGAATGTTTGTTGAAATTTGCTGGGGATGGGTTTTGTATCCACCTCCATCAGTTTTAGCCCCTTCCCTTCTCACCTTGTTCAGAGCCACTCCTCATTTCAATCTCCTGTTAAGAATAAAGTTTCCCATGCCGCCGTGAACGCCACTTTCATACATTACGCCTTACCCTGATACTAAATTTAAATCCTCTTCTCAAATGCCAAGAGGTGAATGAGTCTTCTGGAAACAGGAATAGAAGTGTAACATTATACTGAGAGATGCTTGATGTCTGCTCCTGTCACTAGCGGGTTGGAACGTCAGAAAACCACAACGTGATTCATGAGCTGTGAATGCAGGATGGATAACTGGCCTGCAAAAACTTGTTTCATTATTTTGTAGATTGATCTTTTGTTTTTCATTATTATTTTTGTTGTTGTTGTAACGGAGGGGGGGGGAGGAGTGGGGTTGGTTTGTTTTGCGTTGTCTTTTGGTGTGGTTTTTGTTTTGTTTTTAAAGCCTATGCTGCTCTCTTTGTCCCCCCCCCCCTCCCTTTTTTTCCCTGTTTGGCAAGAGTTTACAAAATAATACATATATTTGGAAAGAAATGAATGAACCTGTTTAAAGAATCGTGTTTGAATATTGTACTATTGCGGAAATTCCTGAAGTGATGTGATTTTTCATCTTCAAAGTGTTCCCTCAATAACAATCGGCACTGTGCTGAGAATGGGTGTCTACGTTTAACACACATCACGAAACCAATAATTATTTTGGGGCTATGTTTCTGATGATAAGTGACCTTGATGAATGAGATAATTTATATCAATTGGTTTTTTTATCAGCCGAACACTCACACACACACACACACATACACACGGGCGCGCGCGCGCGCAGACACACACAAACATGCAAACACATACACACACACAAACACACACACACGCAGATACACACACACACACACACACACACACACACACACACACACATACACACACACACAATGTAGCCGAATCTACGCTACAAGTTTGCCACGAAAGATAACAAGAATCCGCTAGAAGAAGTGAACCGACTCTCAATGCCCACTATGCTATAATCGTGTTTTTCTTTTAACTCGGAATCAGGCTCAAATGATTTCGGTACCTGTTGATTTGTTTTTTCCTCCACGACCAGCCCCCAGTGCCAGCAGACCCGTGGGAAGGCAACAGGAATGCTACGACCAAGCCTAACTCTTGTTGGCAAACCATGGATACACAATTTGGAGACTTCAAAGGTTCAGATATGTGGAACCCAAACACTGAAAGAAGGTAAGCGTTCCTGCTAAGTGTTATAGAATAGAGCTGCGATGTCTTATTTGCCCTCCGCCAAATAATGGGAGGAAGACTTTCGGTGTTGCTGTGTAGTAAGAAAAACGATAAGGAGAATAATTTGTTTCAAGTATCTTTTTTTTAAAGTACATGTAGTTCTATGTTTCGTCCATTACGGCTTCTTATGGAACATTAAGCTGAACAACACAAAATCTGACACAATCCTTTGTAACACCGGCGGTCCTCTAGGGTGTGTTTTGTCACCAGTTTTGTATACAATATTATATTATACTAACGATCATACAAGTAAATATAAAACAACACGCTTAATTAAGTTGGCAGAAGACTCCGCTATTATTTGATTAATAAACCTTGAAGAAAACGAGTATTTCGAATAAATAATATGTTTGTTTTTTAAACGGTGCAATTCAAATTTTCTAAAATAAAAGTGAAC
This sequence comes from Aplysia californica, assembly GCF_000002075.1. Taxonomy (NCBI): domain Eukaryota; kingdom Metazoa; phylum Mollusca; class Gastropoda; order Aplysiida; family Aplysiidae; genus Aplysia; species Aplysia californica. The sequence goes on along the minus strand of NW_004797910.1, from coordinate 217,924 downwards.
CTTTCAAAAACAAAGAAAATTAATTTCTTTTCTTTTTTTAAAGAAAACCAACCATCCCAGAGTTGTAATTGAACAAGAACAATTGAAATTACGGGTTGATACAAATATCTCGGTCTTACAATCGACAACAAATTTACACGTCAAAATCACGAAAACAGTATCGTTAAAAAGGTTAATCAGAGGCTGTATTTTCCAAGTAAACTTAGGTCCTTCAATCTGAATCCATCCATCCTTCAGATAATCTACACCACCACAATAGAAACTGATAAATTTTGGTATCCCTTGCTATGGTAACAATTTGGGAAGACAGCATATCACAAAAATAAACAGGTTGATCATAAAGGCAATTGGTAGAGACTTAAGTAACTTTGAATATCGAACAAACGTTCTAAAAAGGCAGAAATAATGCTAAGTGACTATAGCCATCAACTGACATCGGAATTTCAATTATCGACCAGCGGTAAATGATGCACTTCCACAAAAAAAGCAAGACAGACCGATATAGAAATTCATTCGTATCAACTCCGGTGAATTTACTGAACACACATTGCTACAAATCAAACAGAGAGAGAGGGGGGGGGGA
>NW_004797910.1:212496-217241 GCF_000002075.1 Aplysia californica | reverse complement strand
GAGAGAGAGAGAGAGAGAGAGAGAGAGAGAGAATGTTTTACGGAGCGGGTTGTTATCTTTTTCTGCCCGTGAGACAGGTATTTTTACTAAGTCCTGTCTTGTTGTGTGTATGTGTGGGTGCATCAAACCTTTGTAACACCCACTGTCAGTGTAAATGACCAAGACAAACTTCTATCTGCGAGGCGAATAAAGATTGTCATTGTCATTACTAAAACCATCATCATCATCATCATCATCGTTGTAATAAGCACGATAACATTTTAAAAAACGAAACAAAACAAAAATGGCCAAGACTTGAACATTTTAATATATGACACTACAAAAATAATTCAAAGTTCAACGTATCGCCCTGTGGGCTTCGTCAGTAACGTGACAATCATCATCATCATCATCATCATCATCATCATCATCATCATCATCATCATCATCATTATCATCATCATCATCATCATCATCATCATCATCATCATCATCATCATTACCATCGTCCCCACTCCCACCAAAACACCAGCTGCAGCTGTTTGCTGCTGAAGCTACTAAGGCTGTATAACTAGCAACATCAACAAAAGTCGTCTTCATCACTATCTTCACTTTATCTTTAACAACCTAGTTTATTCAAACCCCACTTCTAATTTATTAACTGAATATTCATAAAGCATGATATAGCATGATAAAGCATTATATGGCGTCGACACTCTAGTGATTAGGCTACCGGACTCGTAGTCATGATGTTGCAGGTTTGGGGGCCCGAGCCTCCGCCCGACATTGTGTCCTTTCGGAAAGACACTTTACACGAATTTCCCTCACTTCATCCAGGTGAGGATGGGCACCCAGCCATAGACAGCGAAAGGTCCTGTCAGTATGGTTGTGATTTATCGCCTATAAAAAAAAGTGACAGCTAACACTGTATGCTTCCCAGGAAGTTGAGATTGTTTCAGAATGTAATCAGGTCTGCTGTGGTAATAATATAGATTGTAAAACGCATTGAGCAGGCTGTTGAGCGGGAATTTGTGGTATACAAAGATAAAATATAAGTATGAAATATAAATTACATTTTATTGATCTCATGAGGCAATTTGGATTACAGTGACAAATATATCCATAAATACATGATGATAAATAAATACGTACATAAATACATACATTTTAATACATACACATCAATACATACGTTTTAGTACATACATAAATACTCAATATTACACCAATACAGACCCCAATTCCACAAACATGCCATTGCTGGTCGCCACTGTGCTGCGCCCTGTTTTGATCATTTGGGGTTGTTGGTGGGTTTTTTTGTGCTAAGGTTGCATGTCTTGCTCACATACACACCCCAGTGACCACCCATCTACACCCCGTGTCACCTACTCTTGCCTAACAAATACAAATGAAGACTACAGGGGGGAAACGACTGTAGTCACAAACCGAAAATCGGGAAGGTGCCAATTTAGAACGCTTGTTGACTCATAACTGTATTTCAGTTCAACTGTTGGTTTATTATTGTTGTTAGATTTCCCATTCAACCACACTTAACAATAAATCACCAGTCAAAAAAATATGAAGTTATGAGTCCACAAGGTTTTAAAATTGGCCCGCTCACAATTGTCAGTTTGTGACTATAGTCGTTTTCCCCTGTGCACTTCAAATGTTATTACATATATAGTTGTATCTGTGACGTGACTGTGTCTGTCCACACAGCGAGGACTGCTTGTACTTAAACGTCTGGATCCCCGCCATCTCAACACCCAAGCCTATCCTAGTCTGGATCTTTGGAGGTGGTTTCTGGTCTGGATCTTCAACCCTGGACGTCTACGAAGCCTCCAAACTTGCCATCATGAATGACGTCATTGTTGTGTCCATAAACTACCGGTAGGTAAAATTAATTGTTCTCCATTATGGTAGTCCAAGTTAATTGTTCTCCATTATTGTGATTGTTTGATCATTTGCTGTTAGCTTGTTTGGGTTATAAATTTGCTAGTACCCATAATAATATTATGTCAAAATGAGTTATTAACTTAACAAAAGAAAAGTTGCTTTTTTTTTCAAGCTTTCAATACGCTTTCGACATAAAAATTCCCGATGGAATTGTTCTGATTTCCCACAGAGGCATCAGCAGTTTGTTCTAAAACTATGAAACGGTTTTATTTTGGTTTTGGTGAATGTTTTGCCGCGCTCGCAAATGCATAAGGTCATACGAACGCGGGGGACACATTAAATATTTTCAGTTGGTATGAATTTTTGAATAGAGAGCAGGAAAGAAATTGGAAGGAGGTGAAGAAAATTTTCCGTCACTGTCAAGATTCGAACCTGGGACCTATTGAATGAGAGGCGAACGCCGAAACCTATCGACAACGAGAGCCCCCGAAACGGATTTATTGAAAAGCTGTTGCTTATATATCATTTCAAATAACTGAAATACATGGATGAATTTTCGAAGACTGTTTTGTCTTGTGATGATTGACGCTCTTTTCTGTAATTCTCCAGAGTCGGCACCCTTGGTTTCCTGTACACAGGTCATGCAGATGCCCCGGGGAACGCAGGACTCTTGGACCAGTCGCTCGCTCTTCAGGTAAGGGCTTTGAGTTCATCGTGTTAGTGAAGTTGTAATTTTGTTGTATTTGACCAAGACGCCCGTTTACTTTTTGGGTTTCTTTTTTTTTTCTTTTTTTTTTTTTTTACTGTTTTGCTTCATTCTGTATTGGGATCTGTTTTTTGATATTTTTCAAGGGCTAGGGGTTTTCATTTGTTAATACGCTCCTTTGTTTGTTCTCGTTTTTTTTTTTTTTCATTTATAATTTGCTCGTTGTTTTAAAAAAGTGGTAGGTGTCTTTTTTTTTGGGGGGGGGGGGGGGGGTGTTAAAGGCGACCCCCGTCCCTCTATTTTGTTTTCCCAAAGGAATCGGGAAGAAGGATGTAAATTCCGTCTAAGTCGCCTAGTATCGCAGCTTATAACACCAGTCTGTCCAAAAGTATAAAATACCTATGGGTAAAAAAGGGGGCAGAAACTGCTACTGTGACTTCATTCACATTGTGGTTATACAATGGAATCTACCAACACGATGGTTAAAATCTTAGCGAGATCCGAAAGATGATTTATCTTGTTATTCCTGGAATAGTAATTATTCTCATCCTTGTGAGGACCCCGTGTGCTCCACTTTCGATAAGACCTGCTTTATGTTAACTGGGGAATTAAACTTCATCTGTAACCATATGGTGAAGTTTGGCGGGTTTTTTTAACACCGCACTTTTATTAAGCGGCCAAGACATCATTCTAGTACCCAGTGCACATTGCAGATAAATTTCGTCAAATCTCCATTTCATACGTTTGAGGACAGCCAAGTTCTCGTTCATGGAGGGTCAAAAGCTACCATTTTGGCACAGTTTAATAAGATCCTCCAAAATCCAACACGTTTGATTGCCTTGGTCACCCTTTGATGCGGCTGATACGTATAATAAAAACAGCCAGTCAGAAGGCTACACTGCACATAGTGAGGTCAGATATTTTGTTTGTTTGCGTGCAGAGCGCGACATGTTTTGATGAATTTCTGGTTTTTATATTTGATGAGGCAAAAAAGAGGTCAATTTGATATAGTGTGCACTGGCACCGTTATTAATCATTCCAAGCCGATTTCCGATCTGATCGATAAGCATTCGCTATAGCACTCTCCCCCTGATTCGTTATATCAAAGAGTACGTGTGGGATCAAATCAAGTCCTTCTGATTACCATGTGAAATTGTTCCCCACTTCCCCAAGCTACGAGTCGTAACACATCCGAAATAAGCTTGAGAAAAAGAGAATGAAATGTGCGATATTTCATCACCAAAGGGGGAAGTTTTGTTGTGCTTGTAATGCAAACTTGTAATACACACTATATATTTATTGCGAGTGTTTGTGTAAGAGAGAGAGGGGGGAAACGGTCAAGCAGAAAGACAGACAGTGAGAGAGAGAGTGCATGGGGATGGAACAACTAGTAGTGTTTGTTTTGTTTTAGTAGAGGTTTTTACGGCGCTCACAACTGCATAAGGTCATATGAGCGCCAAGGGGTGGATGTCAATAGAGAAGTCCTTACAGGGAATCAGAATTACTCTGCTCACCTCTCTAGCTTTAACAGCACAAAGTCTGCTTCGACTGTCAAGGCACCCCAGAAATAGCGGGTCACAAGAGTGTGACAAATATACAAAAGAAGTAGAGTGAAAATGACGATAGTAAGGATCAGGAAAGAAAAAACAGCAGTTCCTTGTTGCAGTTCAGGCACGGTTATAAGCAAGACATTGATGAATCAACCCATTTAAAATTACAATTCTACTGTGCATGAGAACTCGAGATGTTAATGCCCCCCTCCCCCATAACCCTTGAGAATGGCCTAAAGACAGAACAACTAGTAGTGTAAAGCGTGATTGTTGCCGAGGTTGATAAATAAATATCATATTCTCAGTCCATATTTGATTATTTATTCTATTTGGATAGGCCTACTATGCAAAGTCATTGGAAAAAGTAATTCCTCTTTCGGTTGTTTAAAATGAGAAATTGGGAGGGAGTTAAAAGATTAAAGAACCGTTGAGGGAAAACCTTATTTCCTGAGACGCCCTCAGTTTATATCTACTACCTTCTAAAGAGACGTCTAGATTTTTAGTCTGAACCCAGTGCACTGCTACGTTTTTCTACTTGTACGTGTAAAGTGCTAAAAGCCTATTTCAATCAGTGCTGACAGCTGTATGAATTATTATTATAATTATTATTATTA